>NC_142522.1:25745453-25860453 GCF_964205215.1 Stylophora pistillata
TCGATTAGGCTGAGGAACTTGTGTCCGATATTGGTGCTGACGTTCTTGCTGAATGGAGGGTTGTACCAGAGGATGTTGCTTCGCTGCCTGTTCTTGCGTTTTGCAGTCGTGGTGGGTTCGTAGTGAAGGGTGTATTGGTATCCGGCTTCGTCAAGTGCTTTTTGGTACGGGGGGGCGGTTTTGTCGAATGAAGCTTTGTCTGATGAAAGGGATGAAAGTCGTTTGTTGATGCTGGCAGGTATGTTCTTTGTTCTTTATATATATATATATATATATATATATATATATATATAATAAAAACTACAAAGCAGGATTAACGAAATTTCGAGCAATCGAGCCCATGTTAACGAGAATGCGGTCATGCGAGCAGTTGCGAAAATTTTGCGAGCACGAGCAAGCGAGCACCCGTGTAATTTTTGCGAGCAATTGGAGCAAAGGCTAAATTTTGCGAGCACTTTTAAATTAAATGGGACCATTCCAAACCCCTAATGGATATTTTGTTGGCAGGAGTCACACCATTTAACATGGCAACGCGTATAAATCTCCAGTTTCAAAATAGCCTAAATCTGTTTCGATTTTTTTTCGCTCTGAATGCTTCACTCCTATATTTCTTCCCACAAATTTAACTTAATATTCATTTCTAATGACTTAACGACAACTTGCTCCTGCACAGAACGTTTCCTTTAAAGTTTTCGTTTGTTGTCATGAAACGGATTTGGTTACAGTTCGAAGCAAGAAATGCATTTAAGATACTGAACTGATTCTCTCTGTACTGGAGCCAAGTGAATCCTTGGTGGAATATATGTAGTACTAGAACGTACAACCTTTTAACAAGCTATTTCCTCTTTATAAAGATATGTCCAGTGAGGCCGTCAGGATTTCTCAAATTGGACTGTAATCGAAACAACTTCGCTTAACAATTCGCCGTAAATATCTAATGCAATATCATTTCGTTCAAGGCTTCGTGAATGCATTCCGTTCTTTCAAGTGTTTTCAGGAAATGCATATCATGGGAAGACTGGTAGATATCTCGATTTGCATGTGCGAGACGCATCCATGCCATCAGTGCCTTATCCGTCGGTACATTTCGACGCTTACAGTGTAGAGCTCATCTTGGTCACTGAATCGAAGAACAATAAACAGCTCTTACCTCACTTAGGTTACTGGTTCAGAGAGGTTTTCGTTCAATGTTGGATGGATTAGCTGGTTGCAAACAACGAGAACCCTTCGCAACGTCGACCCGAAACACGAAATGTGTGACAGTTAGGAAATAGTACCCAGACTCGACCGTGTTCCCGTCAGTTTTTTTTGTTTGTTTGTTTGTTTTGATAGGATATAGGGATTTACTGTTGGACATATTTTGACGTAAATATGGTGAATTGACTCTCGTTTTAGAAGGCGTCAACGACACAGCTTCCACGGCAGTTGCCACGTTTGGGCCTAAAAGTTTCATCCAGCTTGATTTATTCTTTAAAAATTTTCTTTGAAAGTGTCCAAGTTTCAGAACTTTAAGGGTTTTTTAATCTTTTCTTTTTAAATATTGGATTTCCTCACGAGTGCTGAATAAACTTAACTTGAACTCCTTCAAATCCCATTTGTTAAGGACATTAGCCAGAAGGCTAATTTTTTGATTGATTATTGATTAGTTCACTAATTTCAGAATGATCTTAGATAGCCACATAGTTACAATGCTTGTCTGTTTTTCTGTACTTCTATTGGTTTAGTAATTGGACCTTTCAGCGTCACCACGCGCATATAAAAGGCAAGTTTAGCGTCCCTTTAATCAGTTCTTCGTAAGTTTTGAATAGCCTTGGTAAACTTACGCCCTTTCGTTTTCTCAACCTCTGGCACAAACGGGACAGATATGTGAGTACCTTTGTAACTTTGTTTTTTCTTTTCCAGTCTTTTCAGTGTTGGGCGACAATATACAAACAAATATTGCAATGATCTCTATGGATTTAAGATTTAAAGGCCAAATTCGTGCCAATTTGCGAGTCAGTGAACGCCCGGCATTTAGATAGAACAATGGGCTGTTTATCAGCCACCAAAATTATTTTAATTTGTTTCGAAACTTTTGTTCTGTTTTACTTGTATTGTCAATCTCGTTATAGACGTTAGAACCCAGTATTTGACACGCGATTCTTTGATTATGTATTCCGCGGCTTTTCATTAGATTGATAGAACTTCGTTGTATTGTTGTTTCAGTTTACGATCGATCGTTCGATAGATTGATTGACTGTGAGAATAATCGTTATTTTCGTCATTGATTGTGGTTCGTGGTCGATTGCCTTTCAAGAATAAAGATTCGTGCAAACAGTCAACTTTGGTTCGTCATTTCCATCAGTAAAATAGTCCCAAACACCTCGTTAACCGCGTTTTGGAGCGACACGCCCTTTAACTTGAGAATTTAGATTTTGGTCGCCGTAAACGCTACACCATTACGTGTTTGCCCCGTTCTCTGTTAGTGATATCTAGTTTTTTATTGAGCAATTTTGCTATCCATGTGGTTTATTCGAGCAGGTTTCTCGAGACTCTTGAGCCCAAGCATCTAAAGGTAAGCTTTAAGAGTGCTGGCGTTTATTCCAAAAAGAGAAAAGTAATAATGAGAAGAAGAGGAAAAGAAACCTATCCCACATGTTTTCCCCTAAGATGGTACTACCCCAAAATAGAAGGGGGAAAATGGTAACAATATCTTCGCCTCATGAGTTGACGTCGTTTGAAGGGCTACTAACGCTGACCACAGGTTGACTCTGACAGAAGTATGGCGTGACAATTACATGTAACTCTGGCCATGAAATTATGTTAACCGCACTTACAACAACCCGTGGCTTACGTGTTCCAGTAAACGAGATCGTTGACTAACTGAAGTCCCAAAAATAGAAGACTGAAAGACAGAGAATAAAAGTGCTCAAAGTCAAATTCATTGTCAAACTTCATGCGAACGTTAAATAGAGAAAACCAAGTGATTCGTAAGTCATGAGTAATTAAATATTCACCTGTGTAGTAAAATGAATGTGTCTCGTTGGTTTTTGTCACGCAAACTTTATTGCTAATAATGCTCTTGCTGTTACGTCCAACGCAATATTAAGGATATCAATATCTCGTTTAGTCTTTGTTTTTATTTCAACGTCAAATGAGTAAGTTAAATTTAACCGTCTTGGGCTCGGCGAGCACGTCAACGACGCCGCCGAGAATTTTCTTAATTTTTTTGGAGGAGTGATAAGGGGTTTTTCCCTTTGAGTGAAAATAATAGAAACATTGAGGATGGAGGTAAAGCGTGTTGTGGCATATTCAGGAAATGTTCTTTTGAAAGTTTTGACGTATATATAGCAATAATACGGAGATGTAATTTTTATACTATGTAATACCATGCCTACAGGCGAGTTGTTAAAAATAACTCGTGACTTCCACGAACGATTGAAAACGAAACTTTTGTTAACGTCAGACTTGGGCCAGGCTGAGTCATAATCTTCCCGCGGGTAAAATACCGAGAGAAAATTACCGTGATTTCATCGGGAACTCGTCGGAAGATATATTTAAGTCTGCCTTAGCGGACTTCAGCCGCTTTTCCTTCATTTAAAGCGAGTGAAAAGCCATATTTTTTAACATCTTTTGGAAATGGACAGAGAGGAACGAGACCTCATCAACGAAAATATCACTCAACTTGTAGAGGATGTTATTCCAATAGACATGTTGCCTTACCTACCATGCCTGACAAAGAGTGATAAGGAGAAAATAAAATGCGAAGAGACTAATCATGGTTCCATGAGAGCTGCACAAGAATTGATAGATAGACTTGTTCGAAGACGAAATTCCTTTCGAGAGTTTATCACGGCGCTTTGTGAGACTGGATGCCGTCATTTAGCGGTACAGCTATGTCCATTACAATTTCACGAAGGTACGTGAATTTCAGCAATTATTCGTATAAATCTATATTTCGATTACATCTTTATATACATAAAGATATGCTGGACGAGCCTTATTAATGGCGAAAAAAATTCATTTTAAAAGCAGAAACTTGGATCAACTTGAAACTATTATTTAACCGCCTAAATCGCTCTGAATCGACTCAAAACCACACTCGCTTCAAAGAAATACACGACTAAAGCAAGGTAGGTTTAAAAAAAAAATCCCACAAGTTTCTGGTTCCTATTTGCCATCGTTTTTCGTCAACAATTCCTGATACACAGTACAAAAATATAATTGTAGAGATGTACACGTACATGACACCCGCACTACCAGAAGTGCAGTCAACCTAAAATGACCTAAGTTGCTGTAGCATACAAGATATCTTCTTTACTTTAGAAACCCTTTGCACTGTTTTATTTTCCAGTCTCTCACTATCTGGCGTCTCAAAACTTGTGTAATTACGAATTGCTTTGAATGGGACATTATCTTCTCTTTGCTGTGTAAAGGAACCACCTTATTGACATGAGCTGACTTGCTTTCGTTCCTTGATCGCACAGAAAATGAACAAGGGGATGTCATTAGGGATGCACGAGATGATAGAAATCAAGAAATTATCATAACAGATTTTCGTAATCAAGTAAGATATCACTCATGTAAAACTACATTTTATTGGTCATTCTCGTCATCCTTATATACTCGATCCTTAATTAACTTGTAAGGATATTTATTGGACCCAATGTTAAGAATGCTCTTAGATAGCAACTTGGCTGGAGGAAGGGGCAACAAAATATTTTACCTTGAGTTCGATTTTGGAATTTTTATTCAAAATAGATTCTGACGTTTTCTCATCTCCAACAGATTGCACTTGATGACGTCAATCACGCTTGACTAAACTAGAAGAAAAAACAATTCGGCGGTAAGTTGTGTGCATAAGGGTCTTCATGATAACGTGTCTTTATTAATACTAAGATAACATTGTATTCTCGTCAAGCTTCATTTAATCTGTTACCCAAGGCTTTTTTCCAAAACTGAACTTCCGTTTTCGGGTTCCACGCATGACCATCTTGACTGATTTAGTTATTTATCCACTATTTAAGCGAAAAAACATTTTCCCGGGCTCTTTAACTTGATTAAGCTTTCTTCGTGTTCTCTCAACATCCGAAGTGGTTTTATCACGTAATAGGGCCAAGAAAAAATACGCTCTATTACTTTTATGACATAATTAGCCACATGCGGGCTCTATAACGTGAGAAAGCATGCACTTGGAAACTAAATTTACCAATCATACGATGCGTACTTTGTTTATTATATATGTTATAAATGAACTTATTTCTAGGCATTTCCAGTTATAAAGTTAGGAAACACTTTAAGTCAAAATACTGTATAAGTTTTCGCTTTCTTTTTCATTTTCAGTAACCTCAAAAGTACACTTCCATGGGTCAGCGTTTTGCAAACAAAGTTCTGAGGAATCAGTGTTGCGTCTTAAACTCTGTGGGGAACGCAGTGTTGATGCGAGAGATACCAATTTGCTTGCTTCTGCGTATTCAGCTGCAATTGTTAATTGAAAAAAAGATATTTCAGATAAGCCACAATAGGAAACCGATCCATTTCAAGCTTACTATTAAGACATCACAAAGATAGTTTTAGCTGTTGTTGTAACGTAGGAGTACGTGCCTTTGAACATGTTACCTGTAAACGACAAGAAGAAAATATCTGATACCATATTGTTTTTTTTGTTTGTTTGTTTGTTTTTGCTGTTGTTTTTGCCGTTGTTTTTGCTTTCGAGTCATCTACGCTAACTGCGCAATTAATTATGTCACAACAATAAAAAAAATTCGTTTCTGAACGACTCTGTTCCCTCTGTGTTGCAACAGTGGAATCTCTCACAAACAAACTTTTGGTATAAACACAGTTTAGCAATATGGCGGGGCTAAATCTGATAACACTTTCTAAACTCTTATTGACTACTTCTGGGTAAAGTATTTTGAAATTCCACAGAATGTTTTCTTACAGATTATATACGGTTTTTGAAATAAAATTGCTTATGACATCTTCATTTGCAGTACAACAAGTTTGAGCAGTTTTTAAAAAGAGCGATAATTGTTCGTGAATAAAGATATTTTACTTACAAAAACATCAATAAATTAGCAGATATAAACATTGTGTTTGAATGTTCCATCACGGGTGTTTAAAAATTGAAATTGTTAGCATTACGAAATATCTGAACCGTGCAGACCAGACGAACTCCGTCGTTCACGAATGACTGCAACGGCACGGAAGACGTCGATTAAAAAATGAATTTCTACTTTTAGTTAGAATTTAGAAAATGGCTTCATGTGTTTGCCGTCTCATAGGGCGCCAGGCCTCAAACTCAACATAACGCATAAAAGTAGTGTTGAGTTCCAAATGTAAATTAAAATAATTTGCCGCCGCGGTTTCGCTTTGCAGACGACGCAAATTTTGGTGATTTCACGTTGTTGTTTTGCAAAGGACGGCTAAGAAATGTACAAAGTTTTAAAACGCACGTGCTGGGCTATTGTCCTGCCAATTAGATCTATTTTTTTTCCACGTTCTCGTAGCCGTAGCTGTCGTGGTTTGCTTAAAGTCCCTACTTTGCAGCAAGAACGCGCCCGCGCCGCTAAACTTAGTCCTATTAGAAATCTGAGCACATTCACAGGTCCTACAAGAGGAGCTGCTCCCTGTAATCAATACATGTCTTGATAGTAGGCGGTATATTATTTGTCCTGTTTCCCTCGTTCTCAAATGTTCTCAGTCCTAACCGAGAAAGGGACCGAATTATTTAGTTTGTCAACACTATTGTACGGCTGAAAGCCTTAAAGTAAATGGCACACTTCCTTAAATATTAAGGCATAGCCCGAGGTTTATTGGTTTCGTGTGATGACCAGAAAGTTCTCGATTCCATAACCTATTTTGTCAAGGGTTTATTTCAGTTTCTCTCATTTCATGGGATCGACTTACAAATAGACATGACACATCGAAACTGAAATAAAAGATTTCATGTTTACTTTGCATGACCACCCTTAGTACTTTTAAACTGAGAAGGATAAACGATTTTCTTAATTTACGCCAAAGAAAACTTGTAACAGGAGCCTATTTTCTATGTACATGTCTCTTACTTTCATATGCTTCAACTGTTTTTTTGTTCCAAATAATATGCTTGGATAGGAGTAATTATCGCAAGCGATTAGTTTTAGTTGGACGGCTAATCAGCACTTAGAAAATCACCTACCATGAACTAACCCGCTTTAGACAGAGAATGAAAAAGTAACAAATATTAGACAAAGCCGTTTCGAACTAAAAAGAGGCATGGTTCTCCTCCATCCTAGCATTAGCACTGCACTGATGAGGCCCAGAAGGCCGAAACAGTACTGTCTGCAGTTAGTTATATATATATATATATATATATAACTATATATATATATATATATATATATATATAACTATATATATATATATATCAAACAACAACAAATATATGAAACATATGTATGAACTGCGGTTATGAAACGTATATATGCACGATCCTTCGCAGTGAAGCACTATTTGAGCAATAGTGAAAATCAGACCTGAAAAAAATTTCAGGCCTGTACGGGATTCGAACCACTGACCTCTGCGATACTAGTGCAGCGCTCTACCAATTGAGCTAACAAGCCAACTGGGAGCAGGCCATCAAATTAATTCGACATAAACCCGTAGATGACAAATCAAACAACAACAAACATATGAAACATATGTATGAACTGCGGTTATGAAACGTATATATGCACGATCCTTCGCAGTACTTAGAAAATATATATATATATATCAACAAAGTTGAAATGATAAATTGGCCACCGTTACGATTATAAAAGCTGACGTTTCGAGCGTTAGCCTATTTACAATTTCAACTTTGTTGATATATTCAAATTATTTCGTTACCCCCACCGACGCAGCCCTAAACAGTTTCTTTATAAACTATCAGCTTTTATTCGTCATATATATAGTTTTGCTAAATCGGCCACTAGTCGTAGAGCTGGCGACGAGTAGAGTTTGGTCAGAGATTCGTTTTCGTGGGTATACATTATGTGTAGCAAAGCTAGATGTTA
This sequence comes from Stylophora pistillata, assembly GCF_964205215.1. NCBI lineage: Eukaryota > Metazoa > Cnidaria > Anthozoa > Scleractinia > Pocilloporidae > Stylophora > Stylophora pistillata. The sequence continues at coordinate 25,753,469 of NC_142522.1, forward strand.
AAATCCTGGCTGTAAGACTGCAAAGATTAATCCTCCTGTCGACATTTATCCATAGAATATAAAATTTTTGCAACGACTATGCATCGAGATTTGTCTCTATTATTTGGCCGAAATGTCAAAAAGTAACTGAATTCTACTACATTTGCTTTTGTAGCTTCAATCATCTGGGAATCTATCCCCTTTGACTTAAAAAAGAAACTTTCTTATAATTGTCTCCAAAAGCAATACAAAATGTATCGTTTAAATACTCAATCTGTTTCCTGAGTGTAGTTTGCTTTTGTTTTTTACTGTTATTTAAATGTATATAATGTACATGTTTATGCCAATTAATTGACTGTGGCAGTGACCAACTCGAAAGCTTATGCTGCTTTGGTCACCGCGCACATTTTGCTTTTCACTACTTGTGTAATTTAGTACGCCTATGTCTCTCCTTTTTAATGTACTTTGATGTAGAAATAATTATTTATAAATAGTGCAATAATAAAGATTGGTTGAATGATTGATTGATCTGGCGAATTAGCCTCAGATTTGTTGTTTATATCGAGAAGCAAAGAGAAGAAACACATAATGTCAGACATGTAAACAACACTCAATCTGTACACATCTATATTTATATTTTCCCCCGTAGAAAATATGTAATGGTCGTTCCTAACCTTAAAAACAGTCACCTCATAAAGGTAAGAACTGTAAAGGAATGGAAGAAGTATAGGTCACTTATGGTATAGGAAAACTATCTACATTTGCATATCGAAACCGAATGAGAAAATAATTTAAAAAAACATCACATTGATCTAATGTTTATCAAGTAAAAATAGCTATATTCTCGAAACCTCTTTTCCATCTTGCCTCCAAAAGCAAGATAGCTATCGAAATACATCGAAAGGGGAAACGAAACTTTAATTTCTCTTCCCCTTCATTTCTTAGTTTTAGGGAGAAAAAGAGAGTCAAAATTTGTTCTTGTTTATTAGCATTGATAAAAATTGTCACACATAATGCAGTCAAAAATTAGCTTGTTGACGATGGGAAAAAGCCCTGTTATTCAAAATCTTGAAATTGATTTTGTAATGTATTATTCAACAGGTAATTCCTGTGAATATTGAGTTTATCTTAGAATTTTCTCTTTAACTTTCACAAGTATAGCAGTTTTTTCGACATTGATTCAACAGTATTTCGACATGTAACAACATTCGAACATAACGGATCGAAAATCAACCAAAACAGCTCGTATCGCGGTTTCCAGAGATTGACAGTTGATATTGATGAAATTCAACCTGGGAAAGTACCTTTACCGGTTGTAAGATGCGTTAATTGGAAGAAAGAAACATGGAACACTATATCCCTTGATTTTTCTAAGGCCAAGACTTTCGTAAAATAAAAGGAAATGTTTGATAAGCTTTTGCTAACCCCGAAACTCTGTTTATTTATACCCGAGAACAAAAATAAAAAGCGAAATTTAGACCTTGTTTACATGGCGTTTTCCGAGAATTTTGCTCGTGACTTCCGGGAATCTCCCGTTTTCTGCTGGGTCATGAATTTATTATGCAGAGATGATATAAATACAAAGCCCGATGAAGCGAAGAGTCATTCGCTCAAGCCGGAGTTTCGCGTTCAATTTTAATACTTTTCGACCGAGAAACAACAATGAGACCATACGCAAGATCTGACGAGAAAAAGATCTTGAATGAACGGCTGAAAGACTTTATGGAGGAAGTCATTCCAGTTGATTTGCTCCCATATTTGACTTGTCTACAGCAGACGGATAAAGAGGTCATTGAGGCTACACAGAACAACAAGGGACCAACAACGGCGAATCAAACTCTTGTTGATCGGCTGAAAAGACGGGACAAAGGCTTTTCGCAGTTTGTACGAGCCCTGAGGCAAACTGGAAACGAACACACTGCTTTGTTGGTTGATCCTTACTACCTTTACCCAAGTAAGCTAGTTCTTTGATCAGTATTGCTTTGATGTTATTCGAATTGATAATTGCATGACTACATTTTGTTTTGCCGAAGACTTTCCGGTCTAAACACGCTCTTTGCGCGACAGAATTAGGAGCTTTCAAGTCTAAAGTTGCCCTCTACGCTGCCGTTATAAACAGAATAAAACCGACGATTAATTCAGACTGTAAAAAATTATCTCACCGTTTCATTGCATCATAATTGCCTTTGTTTTTCCTTGTTTCGTCTTAGAAGGTCTATGATTGTTTTTTTACTCCAAAAAACGAGACTCAAAGTACCAATTTATGTTCACGCAGCCATATCCGCCATTATAAAGATCCTGAAACTGCCAATATTTATCGTTCTGACGCCGTTGTTCGGTCAGTTGCAAAAGATGAATAGACTCTGTACTTTGGACTGGACTCTGAACTCTGCACTGGATTATAAGCCCCTCTCGGTTAGCTCAATGGATAGAGTGCTGGACTGTTGTGCGGGAGGTCGAGGGTTCGAGCCCCGGCCGGACCAACACTCAAGGTCTTAAAATAACTGAGAAGAATATGCTTCCTTTCTGTAACATCAAGAAATGGTTAGATATTCGAGTCTTCTCGGATAGGGACGATTAAATGGAGGTCCCGTCTCCTGCAGGGTTAGGGGTAGGAGACGTTAAAATCCCACGCACGAGTATACTGTGTGATGGATGTCCTCCCCTGGGGTGGGTTGGGTGGGTGCTTACAGGGCCGTTCTGAAAACCACTTCTGTGTGAACGCACCCTGTCTAAAGATTATTATCTGTCTATCTATCTATCTATCTATCTATCTATCTCCGGCCTGGACCCTAGCCTTTTTTTTTATGTTGCTACATTTTATTTTATTTATAGTTGCATTAATTTGATTATTTTAAAGATAAATCCAGACCAAGGTCCAGTCTAGAGTTTATTCTAGCTGGCCAGGTTCTTGTTGAGTAGTTTGCAGCCGTTAAATTTAAATTGATCGTCATTTCATCGTGGCTTTACGAAGTGAACAATGAACGGAAAAAATTCAAGTCCGAAATAAAAACTTACCCTTATCGTATTATTTTATTGTTTCTTGCTTCACTGCAGTGGGTTTTGATGCAGTTATATCGTGTTTTTACTTTCGAATATTGTACGGTCTTGAAGGAGGTTGATTCCACTCAGTTTTCAGTTTATTTAAAGCTCATTATCTCCCTGCTGCATACGTGGACACAGGCTACTGGTGCAGCAGGTGCTTCGGGGAGGGTGGTCCTCTTCCAGAAGGCTTTTGATCTGATCGATCGTAACCTCCTCGTGCAAAAGATCTTTAGTCTGGCCATTCCTCGGGGCGTGGCTCTCTGGGTCGTCGATTTCCTTGTGCTAAGGCACCAGCGTGTCAAACTTTCATCTGACCGCTGCTCGGAATGGGGTCTAGTCCCCGCCGGTGTGCCTCAGGGCACCAAATTAGGGCTCTGGCTCTTTATCTTAATGATAAATGACCTGCGTGTAAACAACTTACATGCGTGGAAATACGTAGACGACACCACAATTGCGGAAATCGTACCAAGGGGAGGACAAGGTAACATCCAGAGCGCCGTCGATGTCGTGCAGGGCTGGTCCAACAACCAAAACATGCAGTTAAATGCGGACAAATTTTAAGAACTGATAGTTGATTTTAAGAGACGCAAAGATGTGTTCGATCTTGTAAGAGTAGGTGGAAAAGATCTATCCAAAGCTCAGTGAGTTCAAATTTTAGGGGTTACTATAGCTAACTATCCTAAGTGGAATTATCATGTAAAAGAATCTATTAAGAAGGCCAATAAGCGTTTGTATTTCTAACCCTCCTTAGGAGGGCCGGCGTCAGCCACAGAGACATCATTCAATTCTATTGCACTGCAATAAGGCCTGTTCTAGAACACTGCACTCCTGTTTTCCATCACAGCCTTCCTGAATACCTTAGCGATGACCTCGAACGTGTTCAGAAAAGAGCATTGTCTATAATAACGTCTTGTCAATCTTATAGTCAGTCCCTAGATAGTTTTGGACTCTGTTCCCTTCGTCACAGACGAGAAGACCTATTCTCTAAGCTCTTCACGAGTATTACGAGTACAAGTCACCACAGCCTCGCCCACCTCTTCCCCCACGCCACCAAAGATCATACAAGCTAAGAAGATCAAGAACTTTTCAGCTACCACGGTTTCGTGCGAACCGTTTAAACAACACTTTTATTCCGGTCATGTGCCAACGTATTAATGACAATCGCTAGTATCGAATAGATAATTTTACCCATTACTCTATAAATAGACTTTTGTATTGTAAATTGACCATATTGCAAATAGTTTTGATTCAGCCTTTGTGGCTGCGATTTATCTATGTTATCAAACTATCTGTTTATCTATCTATCTATCTATCTATCTAACTATCTATCTATCTATCTATCTATCTATCTATCTGTCTATCTCATGGGCAAAATGATTGGTTTCTCCTACATCGTTTAATTGTGTCTTTGTGTTTTGTAATTAAGCTACATATTTATCTGAACACAGTTGACGAAGGGGATGATGAGGTAGCTGTTCCAGATGGCTCGGGGATCGGTTATAAAAGGATTGGAACAGCAATTGGTAAGCTATCTGAATATATAGTAATATCTGCATTGATTGATAAAAGCACATAGAAGGATGTGCTTTTGTTAATGGGACGTAGGGAGAATAATACATGGAGGAAGGTCCGGCCTAAATGAAAGTAGAACTCCTCCCCCCCCCCCCACCCTTTCCCATCCTGATTGACCCCTGTTATACAATGTCACGTCACTAACCTAATTAAAATAATTGCACGTAGCGTATTTTAATTTGTTCATTTCGCAATAGAAAATAAATTAGTCCTTTATTAGTAAACTTCGTTACAGAAATACGGAGCGACTTTCTTTTTCTCGACGATGGACGCTCTTGCACAACTTGGTCTTTGCAACTACATCGTTGTGTCATAATGACTTACGGCTGAATTTAAAATTGTTTTTTTTTTGGTCCTGTGACCGCACATCTTGTTGGTTATTTTTTCAGATGTTATCATTAAAGGCAACCTATCATTAGAGACCAGTGGGGATGAGGAAGAGCCTGAAAGTTGTTCTGCAGATGAAGAATATTTGGCTGACCTTTACAAAGAACATTCGTCCCAGGAAAGCAAACAGATGCGCAGGGAACTGCAGAGGGTATGTGAATATTTGATAATAAAGTCTACAGAGGTGCACATCTAAAACTAGAATTGGTCTACAATGAAACCTGCTTTAAGTGGAAGATACAGCACCGTAGGTCTCAAATAGTTTTTTTCTGACATTAACAGTTAAATAAACCTTTGAAAAATTTACGCTTCTTGTTTCGAATTTTAACGTAGCTTCCTAACTTGAGGAAACATCATAACCATAATTTAAAACGAAATTGAGGAATCGCATTGCCAGACGCGAGTGAATAACTAGATCAGCCACTCCAGACTCTAAGCCTAGGTCAAACTTTGAACTTGTGGGTAGACATTTTAATTACGTATCAGTTGGACTGAAAATACGCTTTCTTCCCCAAACTTAACCTGACACTCTCGAATATGCTCAATTTTGATGGCTGTGTGTTTCTTTCAGTATCTTCCCCGAGGAGCTGTCTTTGTTCATACTGCTAAAGGTTCCATTATCACCACTATTCGCTTGTCAACAAAAGAAGCAGCCATAAAACTGTGGGATATGTACACTGAAGGAGAATTTCAAAAATCATTGCAACATGTTCTAGTGGACGACACTTTTAAGAAACATGAGTGGATACCAGAAAAACCGCTGAAACTGAACCTCAGTATATGTGAAGAGCGGTTTGTTCAAATTCAGAATAAACTAGCAGGTAATTAATAAAAAACACCGTAGAACTTTTCATTTTTCTTACTGCTGTCTTTTTTCCATTTTGTGGCAGTGCACATAGAATGCTAAAAGACGGAACACCTCGACGTTTAATTAACCTCCGGAAAGGGTGGTCACGAGTTTCGCTGTGTTTAATACACCTAGTTGAAAATACTTTTATTATCGTCTTTATGATTGCCACATAAGAACAGGGCTCCGGTTATCAAAATCTAGCATCTGGCTCAACTTATTAAGGGGTTATTTTTCCCTCACAACAATTTGAAAACAAAACAAACAAAGATTAGGAACAATTGCTATGTCGATTCGAATTAGTCATTTTGATTGTCTTAATGTACAAACAGAGTTGATATATTGAAGCAATTTATACTTGTCATTCTCTGGCAGAGATCGAGGAAGAGCAAGAGAGAGGGGAGAAAATGCGTAGCACCTTGTCAAGCAAGCCAGGTACACCTCAAATTCCAAGATATGGTGATTATTACTTTATTTGAACTGGATCATTAGATGTCAATAGGTTCATTAAATAATATAGATTTACGGTGAGATAGAACGTCTTGTTCGTTCTTTAACGGTTATCAAGAACATGTAAAATTGATTCAAATGACCATGCAGAAAATATAATGATATAACTGTGATAAATCCTATAGAGGGTACTATGACAAAAAAATTTACATCCTGTATTAATTAAATGAAAAGTCGATAATTGCTATTTGATTTATATCACAAGAAAACGTAAACTGTAGCTGTTTTTTGTTTTACTTTTAGAAGACAGTGCTACTGATGATGATGATGGATCTGTACCTGAGGTAGAGGAAGAAATCGAAATCCCACCCGGTAAGCTCTCATCACTTTGATATTAATCGGATTCAAGAACCAGAAAGAATTGAGCTTCGAAACTTAATCCTCCATTCAAGATTCAGAGTGATAAACTGATCCTATGTGATGCTACAATATGACCTATTTATTTATTTCTATAAGTGTATCTGGGAACCAAGGCCAACCCATTTAACGTATGTGAGTTGGAGCTCAGAGAATACCAGAAGGAGTTGGCAGCTCCAGCGCTGGAAGGCAAGAACACCATAATCTGTGCCCCAACAAATAGCGGAAAGACGTACGTGGCGATAGAAATAGCTAAGAACCATCTTGAGTTATTCAAAGCAGAGGGTAAGTTGCCTTTTTATATCATATATCACAATCGTCACGAGAGTTATCAGTCCATCACCCTGGTAAATTTTACATTTGATCATGAAAGGACTGTAAAGCAGTAAATTGACTTTTTATCAGCGGATTCAATTAAGTGTGGAATTCTGAGGGCGTATTAAGAGGTTTGTTACAATTTTTTTGTCCACATAGAGATAAATGAATTCACGCATAATGCATATGAGATAACAGATTCCTTCAATGGAATATCCAAAGTTCTATTTTTGTTCTCTTTGAAAGTTAAGTGTTATTCCAGCTGCACTGTCAACGATACCTCTAGCATTGTAATTTGGGTGAAGTGATTCCAATGCCTACTTATGCCGATCAAAGAGGTTATTTGCCGCAATCAGGACCGGAATAGGTCGGATCTCAGCCAAATACCGGCGCGAATTTCATTAATTGGACAGTACTAGGAATTAACAATCTGGGCCACGGATTGAAGATCAGGCCCTAAGGTTGTGTTCTTGAGCGAGACATCTATTCCTCTTCTTAGCATCAGAACTCTAAGTCACTTCATAATGTTGCAGAAATTGGGATAAGCACCGTCAATAAAGGGCTAAGTTTGCTTCTAACTTTTTCTTTTCATTCCTTAGCACCTACAGAGAGCAGTCGTAGAAAACGCCCAAAAGTCGTCTTTATTGTGAGCACTGTGAACCTTGTTTCTCAGCAAAAGGAGCGGTTTGAATTGTACCTGAGAGACAAGTATTCAGTGGCTGATATTTCTGGGGCAAACACAATGGAGATCCCACTTAAGTATCTTCTACAAAGCCATGACATCATTGTTTTGACTGCCCAAATACTTGTTAATGCTCTTAACAGTAAAACTAAAGAGGAGCAAGTGAATTTGGAAGATATCAGTCTTTTGCTATTTGACGAGTGCCACCATGCGCACAAGGAGCATTCCTACAACCGTATCATGGAAACGTATCTTGCCTTGAAAAAGCAGCCTCGAAAGCAAGGACCTTTGCCACAAGTAACTAAAACTTCATATTGTTTTTCGTGGCGTGTCTGAAAGCGTAGGGAAAGGTCTTCAAGCGAAGAGCCATAGCGCCTAAGTAAGCCACGAGCTATTTCCCAACTATCAAAAACCTTATTCTTAATATTCTGATCGCAGTGAACGGATAAAGTTATTTTTCTTTTATTGTCAAAAACCATAATGAAACTAAGTAATCTTTTAGCCAGTCGCAGCAATATCAAATGATGCAAGGGTCCAACGTGAGCTTAAAAAAGACGTGTTCACGACCGGATTGCGATTGTTGTCAGGTTTATATCAAATCGATGGCAACATGTACATGTATCTTTGAGACCGGGTTACTTTCCAATTGCAAAATTCAATGCAAATGTTTTGGCCGCTGAGCTGACTTCTGCTTTTATTTCTGGGAGATTAGTGCGATCTTTGGAATTTAATATTCTTTATTTTGATTTTTAGGTTGTTGGTTTTACTGCATCGCTTGGTACAGGAAAAGCTAAAAGTGTTCAGAAGGCAGAAGAACACATTCTTCTTGTTTCTGCTAACTTAGATGCAGAAGTTATTTCAACTGTGAGGAAAAATCAATCCGAACTAAAAAAGTTCGCAAACGTTCCTGAGCGAAATGTTCATCAAGTTTCAACGACTGGAAATGATCCATTTGAAAAGATTATTTCCCAGGTAATGAGGGGATTAGTTGTTAATCAGAAACAAGAGGGATAAGGTGAGCTTACCTCATCCTTTCCTTTTATTGTTTTAGGTTATGAAGAGAATCGAGGCCAAAGTGAAAGGAAGAAAAGGAGAGGAATCCACTTCTGTTCCTCAGGATGATAATAAGGCATGTCAGCAGTATCGTCAGTGGGTCGAGGAGCTCTCCAAAAGTGCTGTGGCAGATGCGGACCGCTACCTCATAACCTTTGCAGAACATCTCCGAGAGTATCACATCGCCTTGACAATCAACAAAAGCACCACTCTGAAAAATGCTAAGAAACGCCTTGAGAAATATTTCAAATCCTTGGATAGGGAAAAATTCCTACCCATTGACAAAACTTTGGAACGTCTGTTTCAGTGCGCAATGGAGTTGTTGGATAAAAATGTAGAAGAGCATGGTGAGCCCGAGAATCCATTTTTAATGAAACTAAAAGAATTGCTCCTACAGCACTACAAAGAGGTAACGCCCCAGAAACGCGAGAAAGTAGACCACTCCAGTAATGAAAAGGCTGACTTGGAGAATGACACAGCGAAAAAGTGCAATGATGGATGCATGGAAGGTGAGAGTTTGGAGGCAGGAGTTAGCAACCATGATTCTGAGAAGAGAAGGGAAGAAGATGCTAAAAGTGGAAAGGAAGATAAGGCAAATGGTGGCAATCCTGAAGAACATGCAAAAGTAGTAACAGCACAAGAGTACTCAACTCACGACAGGGAAGAAAGGGGTGAAAACGGGAATGGAAATGAAGAATCCGCAAAGGAAGGACTTGTTGCATGCAGTGTTGATGCAAATGACGCCATTGATCGTCAGAAAAATAACAAAGGTGAATCTGGGATAGCAAAGGACAACGAAAAGCCAAACCAAGAGGATGAAAAATTAGCAGAACACACGCTAGACGATGAATCTTCTAATAAAAGCAGAGGTGAATATAAAGACTGGATAGGGCCTAAAGGCATTTTGTTCACAAGAACACGAGAATCCACGTCAGCCCTGGAGGACTGGATTAAAGAAGATCAACAACTGAAAGCTGTTCTAAGGCCAGAGGCTCTTGTTGGCAGTGGAGATGGCAACAGTAAGTTTAATCGCTAATAATCTTTAAACTTCACATTCTAATTGCACCACTGAAAACTGCAGAAGAAATGCAACCACAACGTTAAATCTGTTTTCAGATGTCTACTTTTGCATTAGTGAAATTTTAAAAGTAAAGCTTATGGCTTTTCTTTGTCTGCTAAATGATTCTTAATGGCGTTTAATTACTTCCTTGTTTGCATAATGAGATTTCTAAAAGAAAAAGAATGAATATCTTTTTGGGGCAGGGAATAACATTTTTACAAGACAAGATGTTTTCTTTTCCTAAATCTTAGTTGGCATGACTCAGAATGAGCAGGAGCGAGTGCTCAGTCGATTCCACACCGGAGAGAAGAATCTTCTCCTAGCCACCAGTGTAGCAGAGGAAGGTTTAGACATTAGCGATTGTAACTTTGTCATCCGTTATGATATGATGGGCAACGAGATCTCCAGTGTGCAGTCTCGTGGCCGTGTCAGGTAAAATTCATTTGTTTATTGCTTGCATTCGTGTGCTTATTAAGTCTATAGATGCCGAAAGCTTTCTACAGATCTGCGCTGCCTGACTGAGGTTAGTTCCCTAGATTAAGGATCGAGAGGAATTCGTTTGATTCTTGACCGATGCCACAGTTTTTGTCCATCATCAAAACAGAGTTGCCCTCCACTTACGAATATACAATTAAAGATACTATGAAACTATCAGAACTGTCAACTGAAGGAAATCTGTAAGGTAAGCTGAGGGAATGGTTGATTTACCTGACATTGACTGGCACACAATAGAACCGGTTTGTTTTATTTTTAAGGATTTTACCGTGCTTTTATTTCCCGTTAGTTCACTAGATTCATGTTTGTAACGTTTCAGTTTCACGTGCCTCTGCAGTTGTCTTCTTTTGGCATATAAAGTAGATTTCTTATTTTCTTAAAGAACTTGGGTCTAGCATGGTCAAGGTCTCCTCTTGTTTTAGCTACAAGTTTTTTTTTCCTTATTTTTCTTCTTTTACCAGGGCGGATGAGGGTATGTATAGCGTGCTCGTCAGTGAAGATTCTGGAGCTTTGAAAAGGGAAAACACAAACCGTTTCCGAGAAACCCTCATGGTTGAAGCCCTTAGTAAAGTTCAAAACATTTCCACAAATGACTTTCAGAGGAAAGTAAGTACCGGAAAAACATTTGCTTTGTATTCTTACAATGCAAAATCCATTCAGGAGATAGTGAAATAGACGATTAGAGGGTTCCCTTTGCTTAACCCCTTTAGTGAAAGTAACAATTTCAAAGACTACGAGAGTTTTTCTTTTATTTCAGAAAGAGCGAAGGTCCGTGTCTTTCAGAAGAAGAGGGGACAGGGTAGGGGTTCCCTTGTACAAATGGCTGTCGAAACTAAATTGAGTGTCCACTGTATGGAATTATCTAATACTAGAAATAGCCATGGAAGAAATTTCCATTGACAAATATCCAAGAGTTTGGAGCTCAGTTTTGAATCTAATTAGTCCCTTGGCATCATTCCTGACTGAGTTTTTCGATTTATTTTCTATTTATGAAGGTGAAAGCTATACAGGATAAGAACTTTCGGGATCGCAAGCTAAAGAAGGGTGTAATGGCTTCGAAAAAGTCAAAGCCTGTTCCCGATGATGTCACCCTCCACTGCCGGAAGTGCAATGCAGCGGTTTGTCAGGCACATGATATCCGACGCGTAAGAGAAACCTACTACGTGATCATCAGCAGTGATGTCCGGGAATCTAAGGTAGACGCTCTTTCTCAGTTGACCGCAGCAGAGCATATCTATATGTTATTTGCTTTGTTTTCGTTTAATCTCATTTCCATGAGCCAACTCTAATCCTTTTGGTCATTGTTACGGTTTCAATAATTACACAAACTGCACCTAGTCTTTTGATGCTTGCACGCCTGCAAAACCTAAAGGAAAAGAAAAATAGTAGCATCACTGATTTAGAGAGCGGTACTTCTCACTTTAGGAGCGTCGTGGTTCTCAATCTAGTGCCAACTTTATGGATTGCCTTGAGTAAATGAGTTGTGCAGCCCCTTTTTATTTTCATTTTTTCCTTCGAAATTATTATTGGAATAGTAGAGCTGTCTAAAGAACCCTTCTAAATTTAAGTAGCTTACATGATAACGAACCTCTTGCTCTTATATTGGCAGGTGGTCCTGAAGAACTATCCAAGCCCCAAGAAAATTGATGATGTCGAGTTTAACAAGAAAATCTATTGCAAAGGATGTGGTCAAGACTGGGGCGTAACCGTTCGTATCAATGAGGTGGAGTGGTTGTGCATCAAGATCGCTAGCTTCGTTGTTCAGTTCCCAGGGCCAAATCCTCAGCGAATAATGAAAAAGAAGTGGAAAGATCTCCCTTTCGGCGTCGAAGAGGCAACCTTTGAAGAGCTCTGGCAACAAGCGGAACATGAGGAACAAGATTGTATCGAAGATGATCTCAGTGATTTGCTTGATTGACTTTGTCGCACTTTGCAGTGCATTGCTGATTGTTAACTGTCTAGGTGTCAGTTACTTCTCACAAATTTTGAATTTGCTGTTTAGTTGATGTGGTACGTTACCATAGGATAGGAAAGGAAAGTCCTGGTTTTTAGTTGGTGATCTAATTTTGTCGTAGAAATATTAGGCGGGACGTTAAGTGCAGTATTCATGATTAACTGTTGAAGTAATTATTGACTAAGGGGTTAGCCGCACCATAAAAGATGACAATGGTCCCGATCAGTTTTATCAGTTCAACTAAGGACGGTTCATTTGACACTTAAACTAAAAGCTAGGGTTTGATTTGGAGGCAATTAAATATAATTTAGGATCTTAAACTGAGAGAGTTTATTGTTTGTATCCCTTGTGTCACTGAAAAAAAGGTTCTTGGCTATTACTAAATAGCTCCTGCCAGATAATTAGTTCAAAGATGGAGACGACATGATACAACATTTTAAATAACGATCAACTATAGAGCTCAGACTGATGGAGTTGATACTCTCTTGCCCACATTAAGAGGGCTTTACTTAAGAGCAACTGGCCGTAAAAAAATCTTTTGATGTTATCAATAGTTGGAAAGTGGTACGGTCGCCAAAATCTGATCTGAAAGACAAAATAGAGTGTTTAATACGGACCTTGCGCACCGTAGTGATTTATTTTGGTCTTTGCCACTTCCTAGTATAGTAAATTAGGAATTTTGGTACGCATTATGGTTACTAAAGATGGTTTTAAGGGCTTGTTAATCATTGTTTACAATTTTTATTAATGTAATATATTGCTTATGGAAAATAAATTACGTTTTTTTGCTGTAATTAATTCTGCTGTCAACTAAATTTCCGTTTACTTCTGTAGAAATTTAAAAAAGCTATTGACACTTTGACCCACATTTTGATTAAAAGGGATAAGATAAGATCAGTAATCCTAAGCCCAGAAATGCGCATGTCAGGCTTATAAGTAGCTTCACTCGACAACTAACGACCAGTGTAACTACATTAAGAAAGTCTCAGGATGTTTGCACAGTTTGCACCAAGAATTCGACAGATCACGCTCACAAAAGAGCAGCTACAACGTTTAGTGAACACTTTAACGGAAACTAGAGACGATGTTCGTCGTCTCCTTGACAAAGAGTGTGCCACCTCAACCGAATGGCAAGATTTCCAGAAAGTCTTCGATCGAATTGACCAGTTAAACGCCTCTGCAATTCAGCTCAAAGAACGGGCGGAGAATAAACTGCACATAGTTTTTGTAGACTCCGTTGGCGCTGGAAAATCAACGTTGATAAAGTCTTTACTCGGAGAAAACATAATGCCTGTTACTTGAGCGGAAACCACTTTTTGCCACGTAGCGGTCACCGGGTCCACGCGACGATTGGACGGCCGTTCTAAGAAGCTCTGGTAAAGTTCGAGAGATTACCGAGTTTCGACAGCTTCTTCACGTTCTAAAAGCCAAAGAGCAGCGGGAGATTCTCGGTATTACCCCAGCCAGTGTTGTCGATGTGAAATGGCCGACAGTGCGGTGTAAGGCTCTCGTGGAGAATGTTGTTTTGTACGATACTCAGGGCATAGGCGAGCGCAAGGCTACAGATGATGTAGTGATCGAACTCTGCCAGTTTGAGAACCGTAAGTAAAATCTTACCCTTTCAAATCAGATTAACCCGGAAGCGAAACAAGGGTCTCAATTTACTGCCAAATTACCGTGTTCTGTGTTATCAAAAATGCAGACTAACCATTAGTCCATCCTCTCCTCATAGTACTGAAGCTAGAAGTCAGCGAGATTTATGTTTGAGACTGACAAACGCAACAATTCAAACCCCATAGCATTTTATGAACTTGTATTAGGGAGTTGAATGCAATTTTTTGCAACGAAGACTCTTTGATCTTTTATCGTATGACTGACGCCATACTGTATATTTTACTTTGACTGGTATATTTAAACCCAAGTTATAGTATGTTGTAGTATGTCTGATATATGTATACCTCTGCTCTCGGTTGAATATGTTTATGCTCGGCAAACCTGTGGTACATTTAAGATTAAATAACACAAGCGAAACTTCTGAGAGTTTTCTTGAGAGCTGAGTCGAACAGATGTCTGAGAAAACGTCCCAGGTTCATGTTTATGTTAATGAGATGAATATAATAATGCTCTAAAAAAAGAAACAACAACTTTGAGTTTAAATTTACAAGACATGTTTCGATATTCTCATGTCATCTTCAGTTGCAAATGAGCATTTAACTGTTGTACATTTGAATTTAAATTAAGGTACGTTACAAACTACGTGTCAGGGCTTACGTTACATTTAACAAATGGTAAACACCACAGCGTACACTATTGAGTTATGGATGCACGCGGGAGGTTGCTAAGCACAAAAGAAGCGTAAGAGTCGCTCGAGGCGATAGCCGAGAGCGACTCTAGCTTCTTGAGTGCTTAGCAAACCTCCCAAGTGCATCCATAACTCAATAGTGTACGCTGTGGTGTTTACCATTTGTTTTATAACATAACATTGATACATTGTTGCTAAAGAGTTCCCTTTTATCTAACAAATCTTACGCGACCAGAAAAAAAACAAACGCGCGCGGAAAAATAGTCTTTGCATTTGCTCCCGTCAGCAGCATACACCCATGGGCAAATGGGGGACGCTAAATTGACCAATCAGAGCACGCGCTTTACTTTGGTTATGTTATAATCAACTGTTTAACCTTCCCAAACCAACTTTGTTCATTCTTTTTGACGCAGAATGAAGCATTTACTTCAGATGAAAGAGAAACGGAAGGTTCTCGAGGTCTTAAGGAATTCGAACTCAACTTGGTTGAAGCAGCTAAAGGTGCATTAAAATTCGAGACACTCAAGTACGATATGCAGGCATTCATTGCAAAAGCAAAGGGTTTGTCAGGAAATCTGGGTAGAATAATGGAAAGCCGAAAGCAAAAGAGAATTCAGAGGCTCTCAAACCGGATGAACAAACTTACAGATGCCGAAAATAGCATCAAGTCGCACCTGTCTCAAGTATCAAGTGTCCTTGTAGGAGTAATGAGGCGCCTTCAGCGAGATCCGTGACAGTTGGCTGAGTTCAAGATGCAAATAGAACATGACATGAAAAACGGTTATTCTCCGGAAAACGCCTTAGATCAGTGCCGGGATGGTTTGAATCATAGATTCCAGGCACTGGTGGAAAAGGAAAGGGATCTAAAGGAACAGTTGGACTGCATTTGGAACTGCCTTTTTAAAGTGGCAGATGGGCCTGGCAGACTTTCTTTCCAAGTAAGGTAGCCCACGTGGAAAAGCGAGGATTTTTGGAGAGTTTTGAATATTAAGGAAATGACGTACACGGCTGCCTAACAAATCCTAGTTTGCCTTCCAAAATGGTGTGCTATGGTTTATTAGGAGCATTTATATTTGGTCAAAACGGAGGTAAGAAGTACTTCTAGGTGTCTTATAAACTTCCATTAGGACATAATCACATAAGACCAACCATGCACAGTACTTGAAGTTGCAGTTGGCTTTGCAATAACAAGGAAAAATCAATTAATTTGTTGAATTTCCAATTCGACTCTCTTTGTCAGATGAATTTCATGCACCCTCGTCACTAACGTTCTGGGTCTCAACATGAAATGATTTTTGCTCTTTTATCTCTCAAATTGCTTTTTATTTCTTCAGCTCTAATCTCAGCACTTGGTGGACCTGTTATCAATAGTGTAGTACCATCTACTGATTTGAGTGGATGGCTCAGATACTTTTGGCCCACAAGTCAAGCTGAGGTCACTGCGGTCCAGAATTTCTTCAAAACCAAAGTTAGGGAATTACACGAGGTGCGTATAATTTACTCAGCTTGATTTAAAGTCTCAAAGATTCATTCAATGTGTAAAGAGCGTTTTACAGTGAAAAATTTCAATAAAGGTTCAAGAGACAACATGAAAGTTCTTATATATATAAACGGGAAAGAATGCGAAGTAATTCCAAGTTGGGAAGTTACATGCTTACCTCGACTATCTAGCCTCTAAAAGGAGAGAGTTTGTTTTTCTATGTTAGATATAAAGAATTAAGTAAGGTTTCAATGAAATACATTTAATTAATAAATGGTTAACGCCACAGCGCACACTACTGAGTTATGGATGCACGCGGGAGGTTACTAAGCACAAAAGAAGCCTAAGAGTCGCGCGAGGCGATAGCCGAGGGCGACCTTTAGCTTCTTAAGTTCTTAGCAAACCACTCAAGGGCATCCTTAACTCTATAATGTACGCTTGGGTTTCAACCATTTGTTTTATAACAAAACATTGATACATTGTAGAAAAAGGGTTTCCTTTTATCTAACAAGTCTTACGTGACCAGAAAAAAAAATAAACAAGCGGAAACTAGTCTTTGCATTTGCTCACGTCATCAGCTATTTGTCCCAAAGACAGCAGTGCATTATGGTCCATGACCATACCTCTTCATATAATCCGGTTGTTTGTGGGATTCCCCTGGGTTCAGTTCTTGGACCTTTACTTTTTCTTTTATACATTAATGATCTTTTTCATGTCTCCAACCTTTTGTCTATCATTCTCTTTGCTGATGATACAAATATCTTTCTTCGTCATAATGACCTGGCTACCTTAGCAACCATTCTCAATGTAGAGCTCTCTCATGTTTCTTCTTGGTTTAATGATAACAAACTCACTGTTCACCCTGCCAAGTCTAAATTTCTCATTTTTCACCCTCGACGTAAAAAAATTAACTCCTCAGAAATAAATATATTTATAAATAATTCTCTCATCATGCGTGTGCAGGAACGGGATTATATTTAACAATATTTATGTATTGATGATCAACTAATTGAATACACCAACCCGAACCTTCTGAAATCCATTGTGCAATTTGATTTGATATGTGTGGCTTTGTTGATTGTAAAGAGTCTTCTATTTCTGTTTCATTTATTATTGTTTGAGGTACACTATTAAAATATGCTGCTTTTGTTTGAACTTCATTATCTCTAATATGCTTCGCAAAAGTGATCTTTAATGTCTCTATGAATATGAAACCTTTCATGATGGTTAATATATTCAGAAGGAATTTAATGATAGCCAATCTTGTGCTTACCATTTGAATTAATGGATCTTTATCATTTTTTATGTTTATTTCATATGATTTAGTGAACCTTTTAAAGCTTTGTTTGTCTCATTAACTCTTGTTCTTGGTAATGGAACAGGCTTCTTTGTTCTTGGTTTAGGCACTGGTATATAATCATCTCGAAATTCTATGGGTGGTTCAATAATGTTTTCTTCATAATCTTGTACCATCTTTCGAACATTATTTGGTGATGATGTAAATTTAATTTTCCTTGGTGCTGGTTTTGGTTGATATTTTGGAACAGATCTCAAATTCATTATAATATCAATGAGCTGGTCTTTTGTCAGATTTTGTAATTCGTTTTTATTCATATCTATATTAGATGTAGATAAATTTTATTCCATATTTCACTATACATAAATTTTCTTTAAGTGTTTTTCGATTTTTATTTTCCATATTTTCTAGACATGAATTTTCTTTAAGTGATTTGTGATTTTTATTTTCCATATTTTCTATACATGAATTTTCTTTAAGTGTTTTTTTATTTTTATTTTCCATATTTTCTATACATGAATTTTCTTTAATTGTTTTTAAAAATTTGAAAAACCGGTTTGAACCAGTTTTGTCCGCCATTTTGAATTTTTGATGAATCAGCAATTTTGGAATTCTTGGAATTTTTTAATAATTCAACAATTTTGAAAATTTTGTACAATTTTTTCCTGACTCATTATAAACATAGAAACATATCATTAGTCAGCGAATTGGAAGCATTTTGTATGTGTTTTTGTGAAGTGCGCACAGACCCTCATTTACTATACTACTAAAATTAAATGTTTGATCTAAGATCCAAAATGCTTTTCTTGACACATCAGATCTATGTAAGGGCGTTTTATTGGGTATCAAGTCTCGATAGTCCATTTGGTATTGAAGATTCTTCATAAACAATAGATTACTTTTGGGACTACGCCTTCGTTTTACAATAGGGGCAGTGTGGAAATCTTGGAGGTATTGTCCGTACTCCGGTCCGAGCCTAACACAGGACGAATGTTCTTATTTCAGTGCCTTTAGGCAAAATCTAAAGCAGTCTTAAAGGTTGAGTAAAGCTTTAATCGTCTTTAATTGTCAAATGAAATATCCGAAAGCTAACTCTAACCTTTAATGAATCTTTAATTGAACATAAGTTTAACTTTAGTAGCGCAAATCTTTCAGTATCCTTTAAGTGGTTTCTTTTTTGGCACAAAAGAGGGTGTTTCATTAAAATACATTTAAGTTTACTTTAAGGTGAGATTTAAATGAGTATAGCTGTTCTGACATCTTTAATTCATGCATTAAAGATAGTCTCATTGTAATCTGAACTGTCAACAGAAAATTCATCACAAATCAGCCAACACTTGCACTGATGAGCCAGAAGAGCAAATTTTGTTTTACGTGCAGCAACGTGAGCTCACAATTCTTTCTGGGGTCGAAACATCTTATTGAAAGCGACGGTTTCATTTTTGCATCTCCTTTAAAGAGCGCATGGAGTGCGATGACAAGTCAGGAAATGTTTTCTGCGCGCGCTTTAATGGCTTCGAATCACGTTCAACTTTCGAAAGGCATAAGCGGAAAGGTAACGGAAAGAAATTAACAGATACTTTCGTGGCGACTTCAAATTCCCGTGATTTCACGAAATTTCAAGTTCATCTGGCTATGAAGGTTAGTTAATTTGAATATAAAAAAAGTCATGTGTATGTATTGATACATACCTACATATATCTTTACGTCTTTAATTATTACATGAGAACATAACCGCTATTGAACGTTGCTTGAGACGATTAACATTGAAACTTCCTCGCACTCAGTCCCTGAAGATTTTTTGAGGTCGGAGTTGTCTACTGCCTGTGGGCATGGACGCCCCATTGAGAAAGTACCTTCGTAGATTATTGCGGCAAGTTTGTAATGTTTCTGGTTCATATTATTTGCCTTTGTTTTCTTATTTCGTGTGGCTTATTTCTTTCTCCGTATTAAATGTAAGGCTTACAATCTTTCTCCTTTCCAGGAATATTGATTAAAAAGCCTGAGGTTTGAATCCTCACATGCGTCCACCCAGAAGTTTGTCTTTCTGCTCTGCTATAAGAACGTTTGGTAGCGATGTTAAATAAATTGAGGTTTGAATCATCACAAAGGTCCACACAAATTTCTTCCTCTGCCCAGCTGATAGAGCAGATGTTCCTTATGAATATTGACCCAGCTCTTACTTTTTTTTTGTCTTCCAGCTGATAAGGTGATGCGCAATTTTTCTGAGATAATTGATTTTTGACTGATATGATATAAACAATTAGTTCTCGTGGCCCCTCTCAAGTTAAGCTACAGTCACCATTCCGTTCTGCAAATGCCATAATTTTTTAATGCTGTTCAGTTAAAAAGCAGATACTCTCCAACCTGGCTTTATTCTTTTTGTATTCCTTTGACTTTGAATGTCAAGGGTGCCGGAGAAAAGTAAATCCCCGCTTGAACACAGACACAGTCCTCTGGTGGTTACAGCCGAGAACCGACTTGTCTAGCCTCCGGGTTTGAGACCTATTTAACGGCTCAGTGCTCGTATCAATCAATGAAAATAAAAAAATCATAAAACATAAAAATAAAAACGATACGGATACATCATTGCCGAGGTACCAGAGGGTAAGAACAAAGTATGGGCAATCTGCACTGCACCTCTCCTCGAGACGCGAAAATAGACAAGCACTGAGAGGAGCGCACGAAACTCTCCTCACAGCTGGGATCACCTTCTCTAGGCTGACTGCAGGAGGTTCGAATCCTCGCAAGGGACACAGATTGCAATGGTTTTTCTTTCACTATCCTATAGATGATACCATTAGCTTTCTGTGATCCATCTTGTCTGCTGGGAATGAAATGTCTTCTTCTGAAACACTATCCTCAAGCTGAAAAAGAAGTGTGCTTGAACTAAATTTGCAATAGCTATAAACTGAAGCTAAACTCAAGTATTTGTTCCTGACAAAATTCCATGCAAGTGTGACGTAAATTTGACATTTGCTTTACATTTACCTTGCTCATTGAGCAAAGCTGTGCATTTGCTATAAATTTGCATTGGGATCTAACAAAAAAAGAAATAAAAACCCTTATTTAGTGGCCATTTGCCAGTTCCCTGAGGGTGGCCCATTTACTGGGTTCAACTGTATTCAGAATAAAATTTAATGTAAATGAAACTGGAATTAAATGTGATTGATCTATTTACCTTTGCTAGAAATCCGAGGGAAATAATAATTCAGGCCCCAGGCCTGCCAATCATCCACTTAGAGGCTGATTACATGAGTCAGGCTGGCCTGCCCACATAATGCCATCCTAGCAAAGAGTGAACTCGGCTCATGTAATCCACCCTTACTAAAACAACTAATCGGACAAACAAAAGTGGCAGGCCTCTGCCTACCACAGACATAACATTTTATTTTCATAAACACTGCGAACATATATTGCACAAAACTAACAAATTATTTTGACTTCGGCCGAACAAATTGTCTACAATATAAATAATGTGTTCTATAGCTCATGCCTCCAAAAATCAAGTCACAATAAATCCTAAGAAACTGTCATTTACAATTAAACTGAATAAATAGCTTTATTAATCAAAAGCATTGGTATGCAATTAAAGAATGGGTAAAAGAAAGACTTCTGTCACTTGAAAGCACTGATTTACAAGATGTGCCACTTTTTCACCTGCCAACTTACAAAATGCCATCGAGAAAGCTTTCTACACCCATGTTACTGTCACAATAAATGGGAATTTCAGAGAAATAATTCAAACAATAAAAATGAATACGTAATAGTTTGTGTTTCCAGCACTCTATAAAGGCAACAAAAAATAACTGTCTGTATCAAGCATTACTATAATGAGGTTAGCACTTTTGGTTATTCTCTGTAGTTGGTCTTTTTCTTTCTTTTTTTTTTTTTTTGTATATATATTGTGAAATTTTTATTTTCATGGATCAGTGTAAATTTTGTTTCATATATACAAACAATGTTATTTGTGGAAATCTCCCTATGAAGCTGACAGACAGTATTGATTTTACAGAAATACATATTAATCTGTTGACTTCGTCCAAAGCTTCAATTCATACAGGGTGACAATTTTACATACACATTGGCAGTACAACAAAAGCACTGACTGACAAGATGTGCCATCTCATCATCTGCCAACCTATGATGTGCCATCGAGAAAGCTTTCAGTGCCCTTGTGGGAAAAAGTCTTGGCAGGAAAAGAGCAGATTCCTCACTCCCTGAAAAAAAAAAAATACAGAACCTAAGAAACAGTGAACAGCTTCAAATATTTAAGCTAATAGCGCTATCTACTGCGAGGATCGTGCATCATACGTATCTAATACCGCAGTTCAAAATATATAAACTTCATATATTTCATTGTATCTGATTTATCACTTTCACGGGTTTATTACGAATCGACTTAACGGCCTGCTCCCAGTTGGCTTCTTAGCTCAAATGGTAGAGCGCTGCACTAGTATCGCAGAGGTCAGTGGTTCGAGTCCCGTACAGGCCTCATTTTTTCAGGTGTGATTTTCGCTATAGCTTAAATTAGCGCTATCTACTGCGAGGATCGTGCATCATACGTAAATTTCCTTTGTTACAAGATATCCTTGACCTACACACGGCTACATTTTCAGATATATTTTTAACTAACCCTTTTGAAACTTTGGTATCGGTATGAAGCTGTTTACTTGAACAAGTAAAGTTCGAACGTGTAGTTCGTGTTTTCCCGCCTTTCTGTTTCCTTGCTTCCAATTACACTCGAGTCTTCATTTGTACTGGCCAGCGTTAGCTAGGCACAGTACGATAAACATCACAACGAGGCAATATGTCAACAGGAGGTCGTTGTTTGGTTTTAGAAATATTAATTCGCGCGCTTTTTTGAACCTCAATATTCCGTTTGACTACTTTGTTAACAAAGCATCACAAAGCATCCGAGAGAAGCACTTGTAGTGTGGTTATTTTACCGTTAATTCGTAGTTAAAGCAAGTAAGAAAAGAATATGGCGGAAAGATGATTGCACGATCAAAACCATGATGTGGTTCCAGCGGCGAAAAAAGGAATAAAGTGTCCGACGATTGCATTGTGCTGCTGGAGGAGTTGATCCGGAGCAATCACGCTCTGGCGAGCGAAAATGTAAAGCTTCGGCAGCAGCAAGAGCGCAGCAACAAAGAAAACTCTGAAGCGCTTCAGCGGATCGAGGGCCGTCTTCAAACTGTTGATAATAATGCAGCCAACGTCCGTCGGCGCCAAAACAGAAGACAAAGGCGAACGACGGTAGTAGTTCCACCGGCTTGTCGAGTGAGTAAAAAAACATAACTGATAAGCATGAATAATGTGATATGTGTTCATAATTTGCTTGAATCAGTTCTGTTTCGTGGAAGATTATCTTTTATGTTGAGTACATGTTTGGCGCGCGAATTATATGCATAATTAACTTAATTATTTCGGCGGTAATCATTTGACATGATTAGATGTGGTTACAATTACTTGATAATCCTTTACCATAAACAGGTCTACCAGAAAAGTTTTTTTCCTCCCTTTTGTTTCAACGAGAATTATCTAGTATGAAAATTCATTTAATCATTTTTTCTCTTGGACCCTTTTGACCTTGCCTGTTTTATTCACATAGATGGGTAAGCTTAATTTTTAATTGTGCTTGTGTCGATTGCTCTACATCATCTAGCCTTCAAACAACCAGGATTTTTAAAAAGCGTGAAAGTAGAAATAGGACAAACGTGACAAACCGATTGTTGAATTTTTTTTCATTCTTTTAGAGAACTGTGAGGAGAATGTACAAACTCCTTTTGAAAAAAGATGACTTTAGTGGTTTTTATCTTGACGAAGAGTGAGTAATATCTTTTTAGATTCAGAGATATTTTGCTTTATCTTGATTGAGCGAGGAAATCCGAGTCTAAGCTGCTGCTTGAAATATTGAGATGTTATGTGAACACCTTATGGTGGTTACAGTCGAACCTCGATTATCCGGACTTTTCGATTATCCAGACTTTTTCTCTGGTCCCGTTTTTTTCATGATTATTAATTAGCTTTGATCTTCCAAACTTTATGAGGTAAAAAAATTCAGAGATTATGTCTAAATTCAGGAAAAGTGCGTTTAAAACATTGCCTCCTCCGCTTTCAAAAGATCGAGCTCTCGGAGAGTCATCGAAGCAGATTTTTATCTTCATCTCTTTTGTTTACATTATTGTCTCATTAATATTCATATTTTCGATTATCCTGACTGATTACCTAAGTCCCAACAGGTCCGGATAATAGAGGTTTGACTGTACTTTTGTCTTAGTGTTAATATTGTTACTACAGAATACCAGGCTTAATTGTATTTGTTTTTGTCTTAGAATAAATTCTGACAGCAACAAGATCCTTTTTGAGCGGACAATAGAGCAGGCAATACATCAACAAGGAGGACCTGAAAAGTGTCCTTGGACAAAAGAAGTCATAGAAGGTAGCTACCAATAATCATAGCACATGCATTTCACTTTTACTGGGGTGTCATTACATTTTGTGGGTGAGCATAAGGATTTTGCACTCAAGCATATTGATGCATATCTCCTTTATAACAACTTGAGTTTTATTGAAGGCCTTGGCTTGAAAACATCCAGGCAAAATTGTGCTCAAAGTTGGTCAATTTGTCTATTGCCCAGCCCTTAATGATACCCCTGCTTTTAGTCTCTACCATCAATTCATGTCTTTTACCACTTTCCCCTCAACATAAATGTCATCATAAAACTAGCATTCAGTAACACAGTTAGATACCCTGAAACCTCTAATGAGCACCTTCATTACATGGTCAAATTTAGGACAAGGGGGGGGGGGTGCATTTTATAGTTTTTCCTAACTTACATGTTAACTTTCCCAAATGTTACAGAAATTTAAATATGTTGCAAACTGAAATTTTCGGGTTTATTTCTTGTCTCTAGATCTGAAACACTTCAGTGTAGATCCTCAAGAAAGCATACTTTACACCTTAGCAATGAATCACTAAGGACATACTAACTTGGCAGATATTCTAAGGTGGCCTGCCATAAAATATTATAAATTTGAACATTGTCATTAATTTATGTGGGAATCTTTTTACAATCAGCTTCTCATGGCATTTTCATAATCATTTCTTTAAACAGCTGCTTTACAAATATATTTCAAATATGTGTGAAAACACAGAAACTGAAGAGTGGTAACCACTATGAGGCTCATAAACAAAACACCTGGAAGAGTGGTCGCCAAAGAGAGGTATTTATTGGCTAGGATACTATTTTGAACATTTTACTTTTCATATACCCTGCTGTTCACAAATGATGGGGTCCGACAGATGTTCAATGTTACCAGACTGAGTACACCCTCAAGTACACTTGATCAGTGGGAGGGAAGCTATTTCCCATTGAATGTCTTTATTTTGGCACTTCAAAATTGGATGGCTTTGAATATAGACACATCTAAGGGACTATGTTCTTATTAGAGAAATTGTTAAATAAGTGAGGTATTCTGGTCTGTATCTAGAGCCTCCCAAGAAAATCTTTGTAAAATAAATTTGAAAAATATTAAAATGTGATGTGAAATAAATGATAGTTTGTATGCACCATTTGATGGAAAAAAAAAAAAGGACAAAGAGACCCTATATTATAACATGCTTAAGAATTCCATTCTTACAATGGGTACACACATATATATATATCAAGAGAAATTAGTGATTTGGATCATATTTTTCATTTGAAGTCCTGTAACACCCTTCTCATGCCTGTTTAATTTTTTTTATTTTTTTTAGAAGTTAATGAGACAAACTACAGTCCTGGAGCTGGTCAACTGGGCCAACCAGCATGAAAAGGGAAGAGCAGCAGAGGTTCTTGTCATGGAGGCAATGAGCAGTGAGGAAAGCTGCTACGAGGATGACGATGGAAATACCTCAAAAGTAACAAAATACTCTGTGCATCACCTTCAGTGGGAAAGTAGGAGAATGAAAAAACTTGAAAAGAAACTTGACAAGGCTTATAAGAAAAAGCTCACTTCAAGAGCTAAAGAGAGAATCCGTCCAGGGTTTATGGGCAACCTTTTCTTAGATGCCCACCTACTGAAAATTTTCCAGAGTGGGCAATAATACAGTGAGAAAATTGTTTTACTAATCAATGAAATCGAAAATGTACAAAATATCAAGCCAAGTCTAGAATGAGGTTATTTTGCATGCCTGCATGAGGCTTTTTCATTGAATAATTATGGTCTCATCTAAAGTAAGTGATCGTGAATTCTTCAATGTTAATAAATTTCCTCCACATGAGATACTTTTTTCTATATAGATGTACACATCATTTTTGTATATCAAAGTTTCAGCTGCATTTTAGAGTAAGAGAACTGTTTTCTATCACTTGTTTACTAAAAGAAATTAAGGTATATGATCATATTTAATAAGTATTACAGTTGTAATAATGTCGCAAATAACTGAGAGTTATTGCAAATTTAAGTTGATTAAGAAAATTTTTCTGAATTTTAGATTGATAGGTTGAACTTATATTTTTTATTGTTAGACAAGTATCATTTCAAATCACATTTCTTAGTAGCTGGATTTGAGAGTACAATTTGTGAATCAATAGTTTTTTGTGTAGTTTGTTACTACAGCTAGTTATATAATTTGTATATTTGTCATACTTTTATAGTGGTAAATATTCTATTACCTGCTTGATGAAGATTATATTATACATTGACAAAAGTGAAACAATTTTAATAAAGTATGTCAATCAGTAATTCAAACATTTGGACATCTCTTTTTTTAATTATGTATGGGGCTCGACTGGGATATCCTCAGCTTCATTGTAGGTTTATGTTATCTCAGGGGAACAAATGAGTTTTGAACAAAACTATTTCATCACTGCAATTTCAAACACTTTGTTATTACTTGAATGTGTGATGCTTCTTTTTCTATCAATTGTAAGGTTGCCCAAAATATCATAAGTTTTTGGGATATAAATGAGGGTGTAATTAAGCAAATCAAAAGTCAGTTGAAAGTGAAACCTGCAGCCTTTAGAGGCGCTTAAAGGTCACTTAATGATGAATGTTAACAAAACTTGAAATTTAAGAGAATCAGAAAGTACAACTAGAGATGAATTACAACAAAACCTGTAACTTTAAGCAGTACTTAAAGGGAAACAAAAGATTGAAGAAACCTTTAAGATACATTTACAAGTGGAAGTTTTGGTTGACTAAAGTTGACTTTACAAGAATTAAGAGGATTCCTAAATTCAATTAAATGGTTATTTAGGTTTGCTTTCATGTGATCTTAAAGTGTTCATGAAATGGTTATTTAGGTTTGCTTTCATGTGACCTTAAAGTGTTAACTAAATGGTTCATAAGGACACCTTAATTGACTTCGGAAAGTTCAATTAAAGATACATTTCAGAACTTTCGTATGTCACCTAAAGATGACTTAAATACTTCTAATGTTAACCTTTAAGTTACCTTTAAGGAAACTTAATTTAGTTATTTCATCCTGTGTAAGTTTTTTTTGAATTCGAAGACTTCTTTACAGCAACTCGTTGATTGCAACTTACCTGCAAGGATCACTTTTGCACCGCCTTTTGTATTCGATTCACTATCATTTTATTTATCAAACTGTCCATCTCTTGGTACGATGCATTGATCATGAATGGATTGAAAAAACATCTCTCTGGGTAATAAATAAAAGTAGAGCTCAAAAAACCCTACTAACAACCGGCCTCCATGGTGATTGCTATTGCTAATTCAAGAAGCAGGTCGAGGGCGGGGAGGCCAAAGTATGACAAACATAATAATTGTTTATTACTGTTTCTTAAAAACATGATGCATTAGTGCGGCAATATTGTTCATAACTTTAAATGTACTTCCTCCGTACCAGCAATTTTTTTGGTCTTTTGAATTTCATGTATGGTTTTTACTTGTTACTTTACAGCAAGAAGAAGAATGACCAGTTATCTCAAATTCTAAGCACAATCATCCCCTAGTCTTTTATTTGAACTTCATTGTCTAAATCACATTTTCCCTCAGCTATAGACGAATAATCTAAGGTTCTAGTTATAGATTTTGACCATGAGACATATTAGAAGTCTGAGCACATTCACAGGTCCAACAAGAGGAGCTGCTCCCCTGTAATCGATACATGCCTTGGTGGTAGGCGGAATATTATTTGTCCAGTTTACTCGTTCTCAAACGCTCTCAGTCCTAACCGAAAAAGGGACTGAGAATAATTTAGTTTGTCAACACTATTGTACGGCTGAAAGCCATAAAGTGAATGGCACACTTCCTTAAACATTAAGGCGTAGCTCGAGGTTTATTGGTTTCGTGTGATGACCAGATAATCGATTCCATAACCTATTTTGTCAGGGGTTTATTTCAGTTTCACTCATTTCATAGGATCGACTTACAAATAGACATGAAACATTGAAACTGAAATAAAAGATGTCATGCTTACTTTGCATGACCATCCTTTGTACTTTAAACTGAGAAGGAAAAACGATTTTCACAATTTACACCGCAGAAAACTTAAAATAGGAGCACATTTTCTTTGTACATATCTCTTATTTTCATATGCTTCAATTTCTTTTTTTGTTCCAAATAATATGCTTGGATAAGCGTGATTAGCGCAAGCCGTTAGTTTTGGTTGGACGGTCACCTACCAAGAACTAACCCGCTTTTGACATAATTAAAAAGTAACAAGTATTAGACAAAGCTGTAGAGATGCGTCATAAATATAGCTTTTTGCTAAATTGGCCACTAGTCGTAAGCTGACGATAAATAGAGTTTGCTCAGAGATTCGATTTCTTGGATATACAACATGTGTAGCTAACCCAGATGTTGAAATCTGGCTATAAGGCTGCAGTCTGCAAAGATTAATCATCCTGTCGCCATTAATCCGTAGAATAAGAAATTTTTCCAACGAATGTGCATACGAGATTTGCCTCTATTTTTTGGCCGAAATGTCGAAAAGGTGATTGCATTCTGGTGGATTAGTCTCAGGAATGTTGTTTATATCGAGAAGCAAAGAGAACGAAGACATAATGTCTGACATGTAAACAACACTCAGTCTGTACAAAGTTGTGTTTATATTTTCCCTCGTAGAAAATATGTAATGGTCGTCTCTAACCTTAAAGAAAGTCACCTCATAGCTATTAGAAGTGAAAGTATCCGCTCATTCCTATGATTTCTGTGAAGGAATGGAAGAAGTACAGGTCATTTATGGTGTGAGAAAACTATCTACATATGCATAACGAAACCGAATGAGAAATTATTTAAAAAGATCATGACACTGACCTAACGTCTATCAAGTAAAAATAGCTATTCTCGAAACCCCTTTTTCATTTTGCTTCCAAAGCAAGATAGATATCGAAATACATCGAAAGGGGAAACGAAACTTTAATTTATATTCCCCTTCACTTCTAATAACAGTTTTGGGGGGAAAATTCCAGAGTCAAAATTTGTTCCTGTATATAAGAATTGCCAAAATTATCCCATATGATGCAGTCAAGAATTAGCATATTGACGATGGGAAAAAGCCCTGTTAATTAAACTCTTGAAAATGATTATGTAACGTATTATTCAACCGGTAATACCTCCGAATATTGAGTTCACCTACGAGCTTACTCTTTTCGTTTCACAAGAGGAGCAATTTTTTCGACGTTGCTTCAACAGTCTCTCGACATGTAACAACATTCGAACAGAACGGATCGAAAATCGAAACCGAAACAGCTCGTATCGCGGTTTCCAGACATTTGATATTAATGAAATTCAACCTGGGAAAGTCCTTTTTCCGAATGTACCAAACTAAGACTATTCAGTGGCTACAATGTAAATGAGTTGAGAGAAAGAGGCATGGCATACGATAACCCCTGATTTTTTATAAGCCAAGACTTAATAAAAAGAAACGTTTTAAAGCTATCGCTGCTCCGAAACTGTTTATTTACGCCCGAGAACAAAAACGGGAAATGCGAAATTTGTACCTTTGTTTACGTAGTGTTTTCCAAGAATTTTGCGCAAGGCTTCCGGGAATTCCCCGTATTTTTAATTTTTTTATTTTTTTATTTTTTGCTGGTTCATTAATTTATTATGCGGAGATGATATAAATACGGAGCCTGACTGCGAGGAGTCAGTCGCTTTAGACGGAGTTTCGAGTCAAACAACAATGAAACCCTACGAAAAAAAGATCTTAGAGGAACGGCTGAAAGATTTTATGGAGGAAGTTATTCCGGTTGACCTTTTTCCGCATTTGCCTTGTTTACAGCAGACAGATAGAGAAGAAATTGAGGCCAGACAGAACTTCAAGGGACCAACAACGGCGAATCAAATTCTTGTTGATCGGTTAAAAAGACGAGACAAAGCTTTTCCGCAATTCGTACGAGCCCTGAGAAACTGTGGAAACGAACATACTGCTTTGTTGTTGGACCCCTTCTACCATTATCCAGGCAAGTAAGCTCTTATGCTATACGAGATTACATTTTAATAATCTTCATAACGCTCGCATGAAATTTCCCCGGAGACAGTTTGAGCTCCGCAAAGGCATCGTTTTAATACGCCGGGTGAAACGAGTAGTTTATTTATTTTTGTTATCGAGATTTACAGAAGTAAACCGACGTAAGATTATTTGACGGTCTGTGGATGATGGTCTCATTCACTAATGTTATCTTCAGTCTCGTTTTAAACTCGTGTCAATATGTTCTTCTCAAGTTGGACGAATCCCACTTTCGTTCGAGCAAACTGACCCGGGCGCGTGATAAACAATCCTAACTACATGTTCTTAGATTCCACAAAGCGGTCTTGTTGCTATGAGTCACTTGGTCATGTACGTGGATGTGAGCGTTCAAAAACTCCATATTTACTCAAGCTCGTAGTAATCATTGGTGTAAAGCGATTCATTTTGGCTTACCGGGAAATTCCGGCAAGCTGAGACGCCTGACGGTGGTAAGGACTTTGAGTTAAACTTTAATTCTGTTGCTGATCTAATAAAAAGCGTTCGTCATTTTCGGTCAATTCATGTCTGTACACATGCGAATCATGCTGAATTTCGGCTTATTTTTACATATACTCGTATCCAGGGTCTTTCCGCTTCCGCTGAACGGTGCGTCACATCTTTCCAGTGCTTGGTTATATTTTATATTTTGCACCGGATGAAACTAGTTATTCGGCGCGGTCGCTTGCCTTTCAACGTTTGCTTGCCACTGCCAATGATGAATATTCATCAAAAGTTATCGAAATTCAGTTAACGCAGGGGATGATGAAGTCGCTGTCACCGATGGCTCAGGTGTTGGTTACAAAAAGATTGGAACAGCAATTGGTAAGTGACGTTTTAATCACAATATTTTTGCGCTTTTTTATCAAATTTACCAAAAGAAGCAGAAACACTTGTGTTGTTTTTGTTCTTTTTATGACAATTCAATTCGTTTGCAATTTAAATTACTTCCGTTAAGCCTCGCACTTATTCCTCTATTCCTTTACACAGACAAGCCGTAAGTCAGGGCATTCTTCAGATTGCCTAAATTATTTGAATGACTGATAATGTTCTTTAATTAAGAAATCGTTTACATAAGGACTATTGAATATTGAAGTGTAGCGGAATCAGGGATCTTGAATCCTAGCGGTTGAATTAGACTGAGATACTCTGAATTTCGTTTTTAAAACTTGGGAGTCACGCATCACGAAATACAATGCAGTAAAAAATTGATTTTGACTGTCCGCAAAATATTGCCTGGTCTTACCTTGAGCTATTCTCTTACTGATTTGTTTCAAACAGATGTTTCCTTTAAAGGAAATCTATCATTTGAAACCAGTGCAGACGACCAACAAACCGAAAGCGGTTTCGATCTGGAGGAGTATTTGGCCGAGGTTTTCATGAAACAGTCGTCTGAAGAAAGCAAACGAATGCGAAAGGACTTCCAAAAAGTACGTTTTTAGATAATGTAACTTATTATAAAAAATACTGAATTAAGAGTAAAACCTGAATCAGATGGTCTCCACGTACAGTGGACAAGACAAACAATTCTTCCGTATTTTCTTCGAATGGAACAATTTTTGTCGAACACAACCTGTAATATAAGTGAACATTTCAAAACATTTTGGTATATCGCAGGGCAAATAACGAGTTCGCAAACAGTCATTGTTTACACGTCCTAATTCGTGATTCTACTTTCTTTTTATTCTCCTTTTCCTTTTAACAAAATAAAAAAATGAGGCTCATCGGTTTAGTCTTCACTAGAAAATTAGCAAAGGGTGCGTAGCCGGCTTCTGTCTCTTACCTTTACGGCGGAGAGAGCTTTTTTGAGAAGTTTGCAAACTGTAATCGTACGTGGTTGTGTTAGAGGTAGGCAAGTCATATCACTTAAAGTCATGTCATTTTGTCTCAAGTATGGCAAGCATGCATAAGTATGCGATTTTTAGTCACCCATCAGTAGTGAACACAACATTGCGTTTGCTAAGGATGAGTACTGTGTTTCTAGTCAAAACTTGTACACGAAAAGCTCAATTGTGCTTATGCGTCTCGGATTTTTTTCAGCATCTTCCTCAAGGAGCTGTTTTTGTAAACACTGCTAAAGGTTCCATCATTGCAACTTTTCGCTTGTCAACTGTGGAGGCAGCCGAGAAATTGTGGGAAATGTACAGTGAAGAAACATTTCAGGAGAAATTAAAAGAAGTCCTGGTGGAAGACACTTTGAAAAGACACGAAAAGCTCCCGGACAAGCCGCTCGAACTAAATATCAGGTTTAGCGAAGATCGGTTTAAACAAATTCAAAAGAAACTCAAAGGTAGTTAACAACACTTGGTTAAACTTTTGAATTCCATACTGACTAGTTATTTTCGTCCAATGTAGTTAGAATATTGCTTAACATAGGACCTCAGCTCGAAGTGATTCAGTACAGATGGCTTTTGGTTTCGTCATGTTATACAATGCCGGTCTATGTTAGGCAGTTGGTCAAGGTTCCAAATGGGGTTAATTAAGGTTGTATGGATGAAAACGTGTTAAGTCTCTTGGCAAAACTCGTGACTGTAATGTTAGGTTAGCGACAAGAGTCCTTTTTGTTATCGAATGTTGAGTACTTTAAATATGAGAAGATGCACCAAAAGGGGTAGCGACACTAGCTATTGGCGTGAATCTAAACAGCATGTTAAGGGGTTGAATCCTTCTTGCGCTGCATGAGGTAAATGAATGAAAGTTTTAAAAGTGTTCATGAAGATAATGTACTGATCAAACTTGTCGCCTTGTCGTTGATCGAAGGCTGATAGTTTCTAAAGAATCTGTTTGGGGCTGCGTCGGTGGGGGTAACGAAATAATTTGAATATATCAACAAAGTTGAAATGGTAAATTGGCCACCGTTACGATTATAAAAGCTGACGGCGTTTCGAGCGTTAGCCCTTCGTCGGAGGGGTAGCCAATTTACCAACGAAATAATTTGAATATATCAACAAAGTTGAAATGGTAAATTGGCCACCGTTACGATTATAAAAGCTGACGTTTCGCGCGTTAGCCCTTCGTCGGAGCGGTGGCCAATTTACCATTTCAACTTTATTGTTGTTGATCGGCAGAGATCGAGGAGGAGCAGGAAAGAGATGAACAAATGCGAAGCAGTTTGTGTAGCAAACAAGGTAATGATTCCAAATCCGATATTTACTGCGTTGTTGTAGAAATATCATACGAGATTCTCTTCTCGAAATATGTAACGCAAGTTATTATTAATTCACTACGAAGTAAAAAGTAACAGTTCGATTCTACGTTACGGCCGTTATATATATCTTATTAACCAAGCGCGAGGACCGTACTGGGAGAATATCGGCCCGAGGTCTTGACAGTACGGACCGAGCGCAGCTCGGTCCGTACAATAAAGACCGAGGGCCTATATTATTCCAGTACGGTCCCGAGCAAGCTTGGTTAATAAGAGATTTATTATACGACTGAAGTTCAAAGGGGCACAAGTGCGGTATCATTCGGGACCATTCGGGACAGTGCCCGGTCCAATACTTAGAGAATATTGGACCGGCAATAGAGCATTTTGATTGGTTGTTTTTTGTTATGTGCCCTCTGTTTGCCCGAGTCGTGTAATAATTAGTCATTATCAAATATATTGAGTGAAACTATTCAAAGCGATATCAGTAATCATCATAGAGTCGTCATCTACGAATAAATTATGCCAATTTTTCAAAACTATTTTTTAACTTTTTGGAAACAATATTTATAAAAGCCCTATGGCGAAAAAAAAAACATTTTGGGAAACAGTGAAACGCCTAGTTTACTAAATAAGCTAAGTTCACTACCTCCAAATCAGATTATGCGTTTTTATGGAATTTGAAAATCTTTTTGAAAATTAAAGGCAGTAACACATTCATTCCATTATGCTTTTTTCGTTTTACATCCAGAGGGCAGTGCTGCTGAAGATGATGGATCTCTGTTTGAAATAGAGGACGAAATCGTCATTCCACCCGGTAATTCTTCACTATTACGCTAATGTTTAATGGATACAGTGTCGAGGAGTCAGAGCTGAGAAACAGAATCTCCCTTATGGAATTCAGTTTGCTAACTTGATCCCTCTCAGTATGATTTAATTTTCTTTCAAATAGTGTTCTTGGGAAGCAATGCCAACTCTTTTAACTTTGAACTGGAGCTCAGAGAATATCAG
Source organism: Stylophora pistillata (assembly GCF_964205215.1). Lineage (NCBI taxonomy): Eukaryota > Metazoa > Cnidaria > Anthozoa > Scleractinia > Pocilloporidae > Stylophora > Stylophora pistillata. The sequence continues at coordinate 25,787,423 of NC_142522.1, forward strand.
AAGGAATTGGCAGCTCCAGCGTTAAAAGGCAAAAATACCATCATCTGCGCCCCCACCAACAGTGGAAAGACTTATGTGGCCCTAGAAATAGCTAAAAAGCACCTTGAGTCATTCTCAATGGACACTGAAGGTAAGAAACACCATTCAGAGATCTCATCAGTTTACTGATTCTTTTAAAAGCAGGAATTCGGCGCATCTTTCCGATTAAACGCCCGAGTCGGCTTTTTCCGACTACACGCCCCAGATCATTCCAAATTGGCATAAGGGTGATTGATCTATACAACACTTCTTTTGACTTCGCCCAATCGAGACTGTCTCTGGGTCTTCTAGGAGGGTAAATCAGCAACACGTCGCAATAGCAACTATAGTCGCTTTTTACTACAGCCGTAAAATAAGGCCGAATGCCAGAAACGCCTTCACCGCTTATCTATACAGTGGCAGTGGTGCCCCGACAATTATATTAGGCCGGCCTCAAACTAAACACGGTAGTTATGAGATGAATTTAACTCTGAGTGTGGTTTATGCAACTCTTTCTTAAAATTGATCAAGAAAACCCTCTAAGCAAAGCTAATTTTGTTAGTAGGATTCCGTGAATCTCGATGAGTGTAAATAACTTGGCGATTACCTCAAGGTTCCGCTGTACTCCAAGTTAAACGGTTGGGTTGGGTAATTAGGTTGCGTAGCTTCCATGGGAAAGTGTGGAAATAGCAGGGGAAGGGTTTGCTCCCCTCCCCCCCAGCCTCACTCCTGAAGAAATCGGAGTAAGCTCAATCACTTATGGCACTTTAGCTCCATTGCCTTTTTTGAATCCCTCAACAGCTGCAGACTGCAGTAATAGAAAACAGCCGAAAGTGGTGTTCATCGTGAGCACAGTGAACCTCGTCTCTCAACAAAAGGAGCGGTTCGAAGCGTACCTTGGATACAAGTACCCCGTGGTTGATATTTCTGGTGCAAAAGCAACCGAGGTACCATTGAAGTATCTTCTAAAAAGCCACAGCATCTTTGTCATGACAGCGCAGATACTTGTTAATGCTCTGAACAGTAAAAATAAGGAGGAACAGGTGAATCTCGAGGAGATAAGTCTTCTGCTATTTGATGAATGTCACCATGCACACAAGGAGCATCCTTACAGCAGAATCATGGAGAGGTATCTGGCCTTTAAAAAACAGCCCCGACACCAAGGCCCTTTGCCACAGGTATAATCCGATTACATCGGAAATTTTCCTTTAATGTTCTGGAGTTAAACGGTAATTTTATTCGCTTTATAATTACTTTGTTAAGGCGGTTACCTTGGCTTTTATTTCTACGATGTTTAGGTTGTTGGTTTTACTGCCTCACTTGGTACAGGAAAAGCCAAGAGCGTGGAAAAGGCGGAAGAACACATTCTTCTCGTTTCTGCCAACTTAGACGCTGAAGTAATTTCAACGGTGCAAGAGAATCAGTCAGAGCTTGAAAAGTATGCAAACGTTCCGACAAGAGAAGTATTCCAGGTTCCTACGACAGGAAAAGATCCATTTGAAAAGATTGTTTCACAGGTAAATATCAGATAATAATGACACTGATTGGCGTCATAAGATTTTCAGAATCGCAAAAATGACTTTTATTGCTTCAGTGTCAAGGCCAAGTTGTATTCATTCTTGATTCATGTCCGCTACGTTCGTACTTGACTGTATTATTCCTGAAAACATTTCTCGTTTGTTAAAGTTCTTTAACCTTCATTCTGTCTTTTCTGCATTTTGAAGATCATGACCAAAATCGAAACCAAAGTGAAAGGAATAAAAGGAAAGCTATTGAAGTCTGTTCCACCGGATGAAAAGGGAAGTCAGCAGTATCGTCAGTGGGTGGAGGGGTTCTACAAAGACTCCGTTACTGATGCAGACCGCATCCTTATAACGCTGGCAGAACATCTCCGCGAGTACCATATTGCTCTGACCATAAACAAAAGCACAACCATGAAAAATGCCAGGAAATGCCTTAAAAAGTATTTTGATTCCTTAGACAGAGAAAAGTTCCTACCGGTTGATGAAAAGTTGACAAATCTCTATCAAACTGCTATGAATATGTTGGATAAACACGTGAAAGAACATGGTGAACCCACAAATCCACTTTTGATGAAACTAAAAGGTTTGCTCTTGCAACACTATAAAGATGTGAGGCCTCCGAGAATGGAGAAAGAAGACAAAACCGGAGCTAACGGGCTGGAGAATGGCATAGAAAATGAACGTAACGATAAAGGTTCAGCTGCTGAAAGATCAAAAGTGGGAGATGATGGCGATAAAAAAGGAAAGATGAGAAGGACGAGCTCCAACAGCCAAAAGGATGTTGAGACAAGTGATGGCAGTCAGAAAGAGAACAGAAACGAGGGCACATCACTAGACGACATAGCACATGATGGAGGAGAAAATGGCGGAAACAGCTATGAAGACTCTAAAGACATTGGTACTGTTGGCGCTACTGATGATGGCAGCCAGAAAGAGAACAGAAACGAGGGGACATCACTAGACGACGTAGCACATGATGGAGAAGAAAGTGTTGGAAACAGCTATGAAGTCTCTAAAGACATTGGTAATGTTGGCGCTACTGATGATGAATATGAGGAGAAAGAGGATGAATCTGGAATAGCTGAAGAAAACAACCACGAAAAACCCAGCCAAGAGGCTAATAAATCAGAAGAAAACTTTCAAGACGAAAAGTCATCGAATAAAAGCAGTGTTGAACAGAAAGAGTGGAAAGGTCCCAAAGGCATCGTCTTTACAAGAACAAGAGAATCCACGGTAGCCCTTGATGACTGGATTAAGGAAGACGAAGAACTGAAAGCTGTTCTAAGACCGAAAGCCCTTGTGGGCAGTGGAGATGGAAACAGTAAGTTCATACCTTTAAGCAAAAATATCAAATGAAAGGCATAATACTCTTGGTGAAGAGCCTTGTTTAAATTAATGTTTAAACGTTTGGAAAATTAATTCTAAACATTCAATATTGCAATGGAAAATGCAATAACCGTTTGATAGAATTGTTATTTCGACCCCGAAGGGGCCTCATGGTGCTCGTCAATGCATTATGCAGTTTTGTACAGTTGTACTATTGAAAAGAGAGTAAAATACCCGCTACAGGCCAGGTCCATAAGTTCTGCATGCTATTTTGTCTCTGCTGGCTTTGCTTGCTGAAAATCACTGAGGAATGCAGGACAATATCGTACTGGAACAAAAACAAAATATACTATTTTCTCATACTTAGTTGGCATGACCCAGAATGAACAAGAGCGAGTGATCAGTCGATTTCACAAAGGAGAAACGAATCTTCTCCTGGCAACAAGTGTTGCTGAAGAAGGCTTGGACATCATGGATTGTAATTTTGTGATCCGTTATGATATGATGGGCAACGAGATTTCCACTGTGCAGTCACGTGGCCGTGTCAGGTAAAATAACTTCAGCACTGGACTAAGAATCAAGAGAGCTGTATTCGAGCCTTGGTGGGAACTAGGGTTTCACAAGCAAGAATTTATCTCGCCGCCCGGGAGAAACCCTCAGGGAAACCCCATTTAATGCCATGGGAGGGGTTCGATGCAATAGTGCTTGCCTAGCAAACCACAATCGCAGGGAAAAGCGCTAGCAAGAAATTTTGACACAAGCCAAGCTCTTGCGCTGCAACGCTTTGTTCATCTTAAAATTTAAAAAAAAGGAATTGTACCCATCAATTTCCATCTGTTTTTTCTCTGGCGTTCACCTTTATGAACAATAATTTTGAATTTGACTAGTGCAGAACAAGAACTACACACGTACTCAACACGTTTAGCTTTAACTACATTTGTTTCTCCTTCGTCTGGGATGTTCTTGAATGATATTCTTTTGTTTTATGCACTCACTGGTTTTTTTACCAGGGCGGAAGTGGGTATGTATAGCGTGCTCGTGAGTGGAGATTCTGGAGCATTAAAACGGGAATACACAAACCAGTTTCGTGAATCTCTCATGGTTGAAGCCCTTAGCAAGGTGCAAAAAATGGATCAAAAAAACTTTCAGAGAAAGGTAAATACCGAACATATGTCTATAATATGATGTATGCTAACGATAAAAACCCTATCCGAGGGAGGCAGATATAAAGGTGTGCCCTTGATTGGCTCTTTCGGAGGAAGTAGCAAATCACAAAGGTTATGGTATGTGTGTCTATTCATCACTAAATGACCAGTAATTATTCATCGCCAGCGGGGGAAAGGTGGAGGACTTTGAGGGGATTCCATTGTTTTTAGGGGGAACGGAGGGTGGAGAGGTACCAGTCGTTACCAACATAGCATGACATTTACCTCTAATAAGTCTTCCTCTTTAGAGGAAGAAATTTATTTAGCCCCCCTCTATTAAGCTCCCCCCCTTACCCCTTCGTCTCCAAATAATCGAGCCTTACTAGTACGATGAAGCATTTCATTATTGTTGTTTATTTTACTTAAATGTGCTGTTTTGTTGTGTTTCTGCTTTACTGATTTACAAGAGGACTATAGTAAATCATACAACTCATCACTCTTTACTGAGGATTTTGACTCTGCCAATTTGGTAAATGAAAAAATGTGAAATGAGAACGATTTTTGAATAAATATGTTCCATCACATCCTATTGTATCCTGGTGGTGAACATCGGGCTAAATTAATAAGCCCCCCCTCCATTAAGCCCCCCTTCTAATAAGCCGCCCCAAAGTACCTGAAAGAAATAAGTGCCCGGGCCGGGGGGGGGCTTATTAGAGGATTCACGGTAACAGCATGTGAGAGGGGGGAGGGGTCATAAGAGTTTTACAAATCATCCAATCCCCCTCCCTCCCAATGTTTAATGTTTAATCACAGTTCGTAACCATACATAACTGATACAAATGAAGTAAATACTAAAACAAAAATAATAATAATAATAATACATGTATAAACAAACAAAAATACAAAAATGGTTAACAGGATGGTAGATGGTAGTAGGGGGAAACCAAATTCCCATGCTAAGACATACCCTCCAAAAATAATAATGCATAAACTTATATTAAAAACACTATGCCTAGTATTACAGGAAAATTATGAGCATAGGTACTTAATCAGTGAAACTTTAAGACTGGAGGCTAGGAGATGATATTACATCAGAAGGCAAAGAGTTCCAATCATTAATATGTCTATGAAAGAATGAATAAATAAAATAATTTGTACGGACAACTTTCGGCCTTATTTTATACTTATGCTTACTTCTAGTACGAGTTATTTCAATAATATCAAAATATTATTGATATTTCATTTTATCTGAAATATCAAAATACTGAGGGCAGTTGATATCACAGTAGCTAAATATAATCTTGTACATTTGAACTAGGCTAAGATATTTCCTTCTCAGTTCCAAAGAGACCCAATTTAACTCTAGAAGTCTTTCAGGACATTCTTTGTCAAGGCCACATATTAGTTGGGACGCTCTTCTCTGAAGTGCTTCGATTGCCTTAAAGTGCTCCACCAGATAAGGGTTCCAAACCGAGCAAGCGTACTCGAGGATAGGTAACACTAGCTAACGATCTCCAACCATTGGTTCCTAAAGAAGAGGGACATCAATGTAATGTCTACAACGGAAAAACAGAATGTATTCCATAGCTTAAATTGAATGTAGGAGCTCATTCTTTTACCGCAGTTTTGACGCTGTGATCTAGGATCACTTTTCTTGTAGATCATACACCAGAATTGTCTTTAAAGGAATACGTTTAGTGCCATATTAAATGTCTAAGGTGTCCCCTCACAAAATCTGCTCCTTTAAAAAAGATCTATCACGAAATATTAATGTCCAGCCCTAAAACATGTGTCAAACTTTGATCCAATGATAATTTCCTTTTCACTTTGACGAAGGTGAAAGTTATACAGGACAAGAACTTTCAAGATCGCCAGTTGAAAAAGCGCGTAATGGCGTTGCAAAATTCAGAGCCTGTACCTGATGATGTCACCTTCCATTGCCGAAAGTGTTTTGAAGAAGTTTGTCAAGCCCATAACATACGACGCGTTAAAGAGACGTACCACGTGATCATATGTAGCGACGTCCGGGACTCCAAGGTAAAGACGCTCTGTTAAATGAAATGTGTTTGTATATCGTAGAAAAACATAAGAAATGAAAGTTCGATCGTTCGTGGAATAATTCAGTGAACATACATCGTGATTGAAAATGATTCCACAGCGTAAGACACACCGAGAACGTTCTATTTCTCGACCGCCTTGAAAAGATCATTTTTTCTTTTGACTAAGATGCATCGAATCAATCCTTTTTGCAAGGGTGAACCAATCAGGCCGTTTGATCTGGCCGAATCGTCCAGTTAATATAGCTGTTGTTATCCTCGAGAGCAAGAAAAACGCAAAAAAAGTCAAAATCATGTGAATCTGAAGCTACTTCTTTTTCATCTTCGCAAAAGGAACTTTAAGCTTTTACCTCAGTTCTAAGGATTCAAATTAAGAACCAGCCTCGACCATTTATCGTAAACAGTGAAGTTTCTTTTTTATTTTCGCAATTCACAATTTAATAATTTTGATGTATAATACGTTTTACCAGTCTTTCCGAAAATGCAAATGATTGTTAAAGTATCTTTACTCATATATTGTGAGGTGGTTATGGAGGAGCATCACAACCCTAAAGCCCTCGATGGCGTCGAAATAAACAGAAAAATATTTTGCAAAAAGTGCAGTGAAGACTGGGGTGTGACAGTTCTTATCAATGGCATGGAGTGGATGTGCATCAAGATTTCCAGCTTCGTTCTCCAGTTTCCAGAACCCAAGGCTCGGCGGTTGACGGTGAAAAAGTGGAAACTTCTCCCTTTCAGAATAGAAGAGGCCACCTTTGAAGAGCTCATGCAACAAGCTCAGCAACAAGAGGCAAAAGATGACTTGGACGATGAATTGAGCCTGTCGTTCGATTGATTATATTTTATCATGCGTTGTATCGTTGATTATAAGAACCTGAAATCTTAGTTACTTTTTACAAGCTTTAAGGCTGTCTTGTATGTAATGGTGGCATAGGAAAGCCCTACTGGAGCTATTGAACTATAATTATATATATGATAGAAATACGAAGCGGAACGCTATCTGCAGTTTTCATGATTGAGTGTCACAATAGAGCTCACTTTGATCGAGTTTCGTTGAACCATGACTGACGTAATAACAATGCAACGATCAATTAATCAGAAAAATGATAAATTTGACAGGAAACCAACGAGAATTCAAGGTAAAAATTAAAAATAAAAAGCCTGTTGCCTAAAGTGCGAGAAAACTGCGCAAATGATCAAGTCGTGATCTACTTTAGTTTCATTTCTACTTAGTTGAGTGGATGGACCGACTTTTCTGAACAAAGAGCGAAGTAAAGTAAAACCAATGCAATCCCAACTCACTATCGACGCTCAGTTGAAAATTGATCTATACACTTATGGCTTAGTTGGAAGGTCAAAAATAATTTGTTTTTGGTAATGCTCTCTGATAATCGATTTCATTTAAACAAGAAAAGTTCAATTGTTGGGAAAAGTATATTTTTTGAGTTGTCTGCAGGCTTTTAACCTTCCTCTGGGATCTTAGACAGGGAGATTTTTTATTTCTGTCCGCTGTGTTAGATCAAAAATTATTTGGCTTATTACTAATGCTTCCTGCCACAGTAGCAGGTGACAGAGACTAATTGATACTTATTGATTTTCTATTTGATTTGAGAGCCGTGGGATTGATCAAGCTGATTTTCTCTTAGCGATACTTACCGAGCTTCTCTTAAAAACGCAGACGATAAAAAATTATGTTCATCCTATTAGTAGCTCGAAGGTGATTTATACAACCGAGATTTTGGGCACCCGGACCAACGTGACTTATTTTCGCTATAGAAACTTAGAATTTTTGGTGCACGGTATGGCGTTATGTGCTATACAGGTGCATGATTAATCAATGTAGTCTACAGCTTGTGGAAAATAAATGATGCTGAAGGCAAAGGGCTTCAGGAGATTAACTTTATTCCGCGATCAAAGCATTTTACAAACAGACTCAACAGGTAAAGGAAGTACAGAGGTGACCCTTTCTTTCTGATCGGAGCACCTCCAAAAATTATATACACCCAGGCTAAACATAATTTTTACAACTATACGCGGCCAAATGACAACTGACTGCCCTCCCTAAAGCGCTCCTTTTCGCGGGCCAAACAGCAAAGTGCGGGCTGTAAATGGCATTTGCCGCCAGAAATTTTGGTACGGCTGTGCCAAGGCCTGAAAATCTGTGCAATCACAAAGCAAAAAGATGAACGGAGCCTTTCCCTCTACATCAGCGAGACAACAAGTGCACAAAAAAGAGAGTGATCTAAGATTTTAAGTGACAAATCTCAGCCATAACTCGCTATTCAGCAAGAAGCTTCAGGAATCACGAGGCAAAATGTCGCCGGCCCGTCAGTCGATCCTGGCTCAAACTTGAACTCACAGTCTCCTCTCCAAAACCATTTTATTTCCTTGGCACAGCCATACCAAAATTGCAGCCAACATATTCAGATTGGAACAATGAACATTTATCACAGAAAGTATGAAGTACCGTCGCCCTGATTAACCCGCAAACGCCGCCGAACAATCGAAAGCGATGATAGCGACTAAACATGTTTTCTGATTAAATGAATTTGTGCGATTTGGCCCTCTGTATTGATAATAATGATAATCACATGACTTTTGGAGGGCATGTAGTTTATTTGTGTCCCTCGTAGCATCATTTGTACCCTTGCTCCGTTCGGGAGTAAATGATGCTACTCGGGTCAAAAATAAACTATATGCTCTCCGAAAGTCATGTGATTGTCCTATTCTGGTCACTTAACAGCGCTTACTGACCAAAATGTACTTTACTCAGCTGAGATTGACACGTCGGGAACTTGAGTTTGTAATAATATTAATAATAATAATAATAATAATAATAATAATAAAAATAATGGTCTTTATTAAAAGCAATAATGCATAAACCGTGTCATTATTTACAAAAAAATGAAATATAAAACAGATTGAGATAGAAAACACAACTAACTATTAATGGCAGACAAAGCTAAAAAGACATCTATTTACAAAAGTGGATTTAAAACGTGAAGAACGAACTCTACGTAATATATAATCATGGTTCCTGCTGCACAATTGCCTAGTACGTCTCGGCGGTAAAAGATCATCAAGTGCAGTGATATTTTAAGTGATCTTGATCAATAGTTTGCTATCTCCGGTGGCTAAAATATCACAAATACTATATTTCTTCAAACAATATCCAGACTTGAAAGCCCTAGCAAACAGTTTGTCTATTCTCTTAAGATATTTATCATAATAACAGCAACTCCACACCTCGATAGCCTATGTGAAGACTGAAATAATTAGGCTTTGGAAGAGCAGATCTAATTGCTCCTTAGGGTAGCCATAAAATCTACAAACTCTTAAAGTATACATACGAAAGGTGGCCTTACCAAGCACGTAATGAATATGTGAGTCCCAGCTCACAGGGTCATCCTCAAATGTAACACCAAGTAGCTTGAGCTTGGTTTTACATTTGTAAATGTAAAGTCAATACAACAGTCATTAAAATTCTTCATACATGCAAACAAAGCCAGCTTACGGCGGATAATTGAACTGGGTCAGAAATTTGCATTTACGTATGATGCACGATCCTCGCAGTAGATAGCGCTATTTAAGCAATAGCGAAAATCAGACCTGAAAAAAATCAGGCCTGTACGGGACTCGAACCACTGACCTCTGCGATACTAGTGCAGCGCTCTTACCAATTGAACTAACAAGCCAACTGAGAGCAGGCCGTTAAGTTGATTCGTAATGAACCCGTGAAAGTGATAAATGAGATAGAATAAATATATGAAAATCATATATTTTTGAACTGCGGTATTTGATACGTATGATGCACGATCCTCGCAGTAGATAGCGCTATTTAAGCAATAGCGAAAATCAGACCTGAAAAAAATCAGGCCTGTACGGGACTCGAACCACTGACCTCTGCGATACTAGTGCAGCGCTCTTACCAATTGAGCTAACAAGCCAACTGAGAGCAGGCCGTTAAGTTGATTCGTAATGAACCCGTGAAAGTGATAAATGAGATAGAATAAATATATGAAAATCATATATTTTTGAACTGCGGTATTTGATACGTATGATGCACGATCCTCGCAGTAGATAGCGCTATTTCAGCAATAGCGAAAATCAGACCTGAAAAAAATCAGGCCTGTACGGGACTCGAACCACTGACCTCTGCGATACTAGTGCAGCGCTCTTACCAATTGAGCTAACAAGCCAACTGAGAGCAGGCCGTTAGGTTGATTCGTAATGAACCCGTGAAAGTGATAAATGAGATAGAATAAATATATGAAAATCATATATTTTTGAACTGCGGTATTTGATACGTATGATGCACGATCCTCGCAGTAGATAGCGCTATTTAAGCAATACCGCAGTTCAAAAATATATGATTTTCATATATTTATTCTATCTCATTTATCACTTTCACGGGTTCATTACGAATCAACTTAACGGCCTGCTCTCAGTTGGCTTGTTAGCTCAATTGGTAAGAGCGCTGCACTAGTATCGCAGAGGTCAGTGGTTCGAGTCCCGTACAGGCCTGATTTTTTTCAGGTCTGATTTTCGCTATTGCTTAAATAGCGCTATCTACTGCGAGGATCGTGCATCATACGTATCAAATACCGCAGTTCAAAAATATATGATTTTCATATATTTATTCTATCTCAAATTTGCATTTCTTTGTTAACAAAGGTCAAGTAAGACGAGAAATCGAAAGCCCAGAAATGCGCATGTCATACTCTAGTAGCTTCACTCGACAACAGATATCTGTCGCTACTAGCAAAGTCTAAACCAATTAAACTATATTCACACGATGTTCGCACAGTTTGCACCAAGAATTCGACAAATCAAGCTCACAAGAGAGCAGCTGAAACATTTAGTTAACAATTTAACAGAAACTAGAGACGATGTTCGTCGTCTCTTTGACGACGAGTGTGCTACCTCAAGCGAATGGCAAGATTTCGAGACAGTCTCCAATGGAATTGACCAGTTAAACGCCTCTGCAATTCAGCTCTCAGAACGAGCGGAGAATAAAATGCAGATCGCCTTTGTTGGCTCCGTTGGCGCTGGAAAATCGACGTTGATAAACGCTTTACTCGGAGAAAACATAATGCCTGTTACTCGAGCGGAGACTACGTTTTGCAACGTGGCGGTGACCGGGTCTTCAAGCGACGGGTGGACGGCCGTTGTAAGAGGCTCTGGTAAAGCTCTAGAGATTCCCGAGTTTCGTCAACTTCTTCACGTTCTTAAAGCTAAAGAGCAGCGGGAGATACTCGGTATTACCCCGGCCAGCGTTATTGATGTGAAATGGCCGACAGCGCGATGTAAGGCCCTCGTGGAGAATGTTGTTTTGTACGATACTCCGGGCATAGGCGAACGCAAGCCTACAGATGACGCAGTGATCGAACTCTGTAAGTTTGTGGACGTTATTGTCGCCGTTATGGATGTTCATAGCCCCAGTTTGAGAACCGTAAGTAAAATCTTACCATTTCAAATCAGGTTAACCCGGAAGCGAAACAAGGGTCTCAATTTACTGCCAAATTACCGTGATGACACAAAATTTAATGTTCTGTGCTATCAAAACTGAAGACTAACTATTAGTCTGTACTCCTCATAGTAAGTTATAATTCAGCGAGATTTATGGTTGAGACTGACAAACGCAACAATTCAAACCTCATAGCATTTTACGAACTTGTATTAGCCAGTTGAATGAAACTGTTTCCAACGAAGACTGATCTTTTATCGCATGACTGACGCCATATTGTATATTTTACTTTGATTTGTATTTTCAAACCCAGCTTAGTATGTCTAATATTAATTATATGTAGAGCTCTGCTCCCGGATGAATATTTTTATACTCGACAAATCTGTAGTACAAGTAAGTTTAAATAACACAAGCGAAACTTCTGAGAGTTTTATTGAAGGCTGAGTCTAACAGATGTCTAGGAAAACGTCTCAGGTTCATGTTTATGTTGGTGAGATGAATATAATAATGCTTATGCACGTGGTGCTTTATGTCTCAACCTTCATCGTTGAATGAGGTGTAGATTTTCAGGGATTGCTTTATCCTCAGTAAAAAAGAAGGCCGTGCACCAAGCAATCGGGATTAAGTCACAGATAACCCAAGAATACTACTACCTATAACTGCCTTACTAATTCACAAAACAATTTCAAACGGAAGAAGATTATGGTAACCTGTTATCTTTGTCATAATTTGGATATATCAACAAAGTTGAAATGGAAAATTAGCCACCGTAATGATTACAAAAGCTGACGTTTCGAGCGTTAGCCTTCGCTCCGACGAAGGGCTAACGCTCGAAACGTCAGCTTTTGTAATCATTACGGTGGCTAATTTACCATTTCAACTTTGTTGATATATCCAAATTATTTCGTTACTCCCACCGACGCAGCCCCAAACAGTTTCTTTCGGAACTATCAGCCTTTATTCATTTGTTATCTTTTCAGTTGACAAACCGAAATTCTAACAAGGCCTCATCAAATGAATTTTGTTATGCCATTGTTGTAATTGTAACCTTCGAAAGTATAAGGCTGAGTTAACTTATCGCACTGGCTGTTGATTAATTTTACCGTGTAATCTACTTGCATGAACGATTTGCATAATTAGTCATCTCAATTGCCCATTAGGTAGTGGATTTCGTGACAGCTGTTAACTGCAGATACACTTTTGGGGTTTTCACCAAGTGGGATTTGTTCCAAGAGAATCATTCTTCTGACGACGGTGCAGAAATCACGATAGACGACATTAAAGATCGCTGCGTGGCAGAATTCATGACGGCTGTATCTGATAGAGGACAGGTTTTCTTCATTGACTCGCAGACTCAAAGGGAAGCAGCGAGGTATCTTTTACAGCAGGTAACTATACTGAAACTAAATTTGCCTCCTGACTCAGGGGCAGTATTTACTATATTTGGAATTGGTGTGGAGCCTTTAAATTCCTGTTATTACCAGAGAAACAGTAATTTCTCTCTCCATTCTAAAAAGGACGTAAATGGCCAGAGTTAAAAGGGGTTTATCTAGGCAAGTTCCCTGGGAATGGATAAGACATTCCTTGAGTCACTTCATCTCAAGGAAACCAGGATAAGTTTCACGGTTACTTTTTATCAAACTTCAGGTTTTTCTCTAGACGTTCACTACTTTTCTGAGACCAAAATTCTTCCAATGACAGGACTGCACACTTCTAATCAACTTGAATTATCATAATTTACTCACCGCAAAATATTTGTTAGCCGTATTTAAACTCTTGCGTGACCCATCCTCTTTCAAAAATTCTTTAATCGGCCCTGTTCTAGTATTTGTCCCTCTAATCAACTGTTTAACCTTCCCAAACTAACTTTGTTCATTCGTTTTGACGCAGAACGAAGCATCTACCTCAGATGAAAGAGAAACGGAGGGTTCTCGAGGTTTTAAGGAATTCGAACGCAACTTGGTCGAAGCAGCTGAAGGTGCATTAAAATTCGACACACTCAAGTACGATATGCAGGCATTCATTGCAAAAGCAAAGGGTTTGTCAGGAAATCTGGGCAGAATAATGGATAGCCGAAAGCAAAAGAGAATTCAGAGGCTCTCAAATCGGATGAACAAACTTACAGATGCCGAGAATAGCATAAAGTCGCACCTGTCTCAAGTTTCAAGTGTCCTTGTAAGAGTAATGAGGCGCCTTCAGCGAGACCAACAGTTGGCTCAGTTCAAGATGCAAATAGAACATGACATGAAAAACGGTTACTCTCCGGAAAACGCCTTAGATCGTTGCAGGGATGGTTTGAACCGTAAACTCCAGGTATTGGTGGAAAATGACAGGGATCTAAAGGAACAGTTGGACTGCATTTGGAACTGCCTGTCTAAAGTAGCAGATGGGCCTGGTAGACTCTCTTTCCAGGTAAAGGAGCCCACGTGGAAAAGCGAAGATTTTCGCCTCGACGAGAGTTTTGAATATCAAGGAAATGACATACACGGCTGCCTAACGAATCCTAGTTTACCTTCCAAAATGGTCTGCTGTGGTTTATTAGGAGCATTTATATTTGGTCAAAGCGGAGGTAAGAGGTTCTTCTAAGTGTCTTATAAACTTCCATTAGGACATAATCATATAAGACCAACCATACGCAGTGCTTGAATTGCAGTTTGGCTTTACAATAACAAGGAAAAATCTATTAGTTTGTTGAATTCCTACCTCGACTCTCTTTGTCAAATGAATTTTCAGGCAACCTCGTCTCTAACTTTTTGGGTGTCAACATAAAACGATTTTCGCTCTTTCATCCCTCAAATTGGTTCTTATTTATTCAGGTCTAATCTCAGCGCTTGGTGTACCTATGATCAACAGTATAGTACCATGGACTGATTTGAGTGGATGGCTCAGATACTTTTGGCCCACAAGTCAAGCTGAGGTCACTGCGGTACAGAATTTCTTTGAAACCAAGGTCAGAGCATTACACGAGGTGCGTACGACTTACTCAGCTTGATTAGAAGTGTCAAAGGCTCATTCAACGTCTAAAGAGCGTTTTACGATGAAAAACTTTGATTAAGTTTAAAGCGACAACATGCAAGGTCTCCTATATATAAACGGGAAAGAATGCGAAGTAATTCCAAGCTGGCAAGTTACTTACCTTGACAATCATGCCTTTAGAAGGGGGGAGCTTTCATTTTTATGTTAGATACAAAGCATTAAGTAAGGTTTCAATGAAATGTATTTACCGTAAATCCTCTAATAAGCCCCTCGGGTGGCTTACCTATTTCAGATACTTTGCGGGGAGGGGCTTATCAGAGAGGGGCTTAATAGAGAGGGGCTTATTAATTTAGAACTCAAAAAAGAACTCAATTTTATGATCTAACTCTCTCAATGGACCTTGTTCAGTCATGTGATATTTTTAGCAACTCTCTTTAATTCCTCTATACCGTATTCTATTGATGCCAACGTGATAGTATTAAATCAATCAATCACCATAATGAATTTTATTTAAAATGATAAACTAAAATTACTTTACTTGAATAAATTTATCCTACTTACTGACATGGAGTGTTATTTTGAATGTATGATTTTTGTGGGGGAGGGGTGGGGGGGCTTATAGAGGGGGGGGGGGTCTTGATAATTTTCTTCCCCTAAAGAGAGTGGGCTTCTTAGAGGGAGGCTTATTACAGGATTTACGGTTATTCACAAATGGTTAACATCACAGCGTACACTACTGAATTATGGATGCATGCAGGAGGTTGCTTAGCACGAAAGAAGCGTAAGGGTCGCGCAAGGCGATAGCCGAGAGTAACTCTAGCTTCGTGAGGGCTTAGCAAACCTCACAAGTGCATCCATAACTCAGTACTGTACGCTGGGGTATTTACCATTTGTTTTATGACATAACATTGATACATTGGGGCAAAATAATTTCCTTTTTTTTAAAAAATCTTACGTGACCAGAAAAAACAAGTGCGCGAAAACTAGTCTTTGCATTTGCACACGCCATCAGCGTACAGCCGTGTGTAAATGGTGGATACTGAATTGACCAATCAGAGCGCGCGCTTTACTTTATTTCTGTTATAATGCTGATTTTTTAAAAACAAACAAACAAACAAACAAATCTATAGTCTTTGCTTTTATTCCTCCATAGGAAAAATGTGAAGAAGTGGCAATTTCAGGAATAAGTGACTTGAAAGAAACAGCGGAGATTAGAGTCCGCAGCGTAAAGCGTTCATTGGAGGATGACATCAGATTTATCCAGGATGGAGACAACTTTCTCAACAAACGAAGGAGGACTACAGATCGTCTTCAAAGTTCCTTCGAGGCTTACGAGGATAAAGTACATGACATTTAAACAAGACAAACCACAAACGTTTAGCTTTCTTAAAGACAAGCTAGAAGAATTAAGAGGGTCAGGTTTATTTCAGGTAAACACACATTTGCCGGACATTTTAATTCAAAACAAAATTTATGGATTGTTTTAGTTGTTATAGTTACCTTTTCAGTTTTGAATTTAATCAGGTCACAGGATTCTTGAATTGAGATGAGCGGGGAAGAATTTACTTTCACAAAATCTCAGGCTTGAGACTGACCATAGGCTCTAAAGAGTTTAGAGTAAGTTGTTTAATTTGGACGTTTTCGGGCACGAGAATGTCACTGAGAAAAGAAAAGAAGCTTCAAACTCTGAAAATCTGACAGAAAAACACATTGTCAACCGCGAGCGGTGTGCTTTCATTTTGTTAGCGACAGTTTTTGGATTCATTGACGAATCACGAGCCACGAGCTGTAGCTGCTGAACAAAAGCATACGAATGCCAAAGTGAGGTAGCATGCAGGTACAACCACCAAATAACTATCACCGTTTATTTGGACTTCATTTTCTAATTAATCACCTCACTCTACAACTCTTACGATTAATCAGTCTACTACTAGTGTCCAGTTTTTCCTCCACTATAGACGAGTAACCTAAGCTTCCACTTATAAATTTTGACCATGAAACCTAGGAGGCATTTTACATACGTCAATGCTTAACGATGTAGACCGATCGAATCGACGATTGGATGCTTTATAAACATCACGAAAGTGACTGTGTTTTGAAAATCTCTTGAGGAAGTATATTGTTTGTAGTTCGTACCTCATCATCATCATCATCATAGTTTATTTAATAAAGCCGGTTGAGGGATAGGCAAGACATTACGTCCTGATGTGGACCTGCACCAATTAAACTATCAATTAATAAAAACCTAATTAGTGAATAAACCGAAAATGGGTATGTAAATAATGACAATTGAAAGAAATAAATATTAATAACAATACGGAGTAAATGTTAAAAGTATTTAAAGTCAACAGATTTGTTGGAAACGCTGCAGGAAGCTTTAGCAAAACTGATAGATTTCAGAATTCTCTTATTTTCCCTGAGTTTTCTCTTGAAAGAAGTTACGTTTGAACAGTTTTTGACGTCTTCAGGAAGGAGGTACCAGGATAGTGCAGCTCTGAACTTAAACGAAGATCTTCCCATTTCTGTTCTTGGTCTATGAACCTTAACTTTTAGGGATTTTCTTAAGTCATAAGGAGTCTCGGACTTCACTATTAAGTCATTTAGAGGCTCGATGCTATTTCCATGATAGATATTGTACGTAATAACTAAAGGTCTCCTAATGTAAAATGATACAATAGAGTTCCAGTGTGAAGCGTTCATGATGTCATCACTGTGGATGCTATGGGGTAGGTTGTAAATAATTCTTGTAGCTCTTAAATGAACTCGATCAATATCATCCGTCAAGGCTGAAGAACAAGACCCCCAGACTACAATGCCATACAAAACGCTAGGGATAATTGTTTTATAATAAATGTTTTCTAAGGTTGGTATCGGTAAAAACTTTATCCGATTCAGTACTGCGACTTTGTTGCTGAATGACTTACAAACGTTCTTTATGTGCTCCTGCCATGGTAGCTTAATGTCAATTGTCACCCCAAGACATTTAGATGATGATTTGTACTCAAAAAAGCTAACTTCAACTGGAACAGTTAATTTGCGAGTTTTCAGCTGAGTACCATAAAGCCAAAACCAAAGGAATCGAATAGATGACTGAGGTAACACTAGGGTCTGGGAGGCACACTCAATGGGGAGTGGGAACTAATTAACAATGCAAGGGATTGGTTGGGAAGATGACGTGTCCTTTTCAGACAAATTACAGATCGAAATTAACCAAAACCAGTGGAATACTGGATTACTTTCAACAATCGATTGTAAATTTCCATAAAATATGATTGCTGAACCTTCTAAACTGGACGCCGAAGTGGGACTTTTATGAATACGAATGAGGAGGATCGCGCTTAACATTACAAGACACACTTCGATTCCCTATTTCGTATTTTATTCTTCTCGTTTCATAATCCTGATTTCTTTACCTCTTGGATGTTAAATACTAAGAGAAAGTAACACTTCGCAGAGTTTATACGAGGGAACGTTCTGATGATGTCACCAAACTCACCGGCATTTTTACTCTTCCCTTTTAATTTTCGTCGCTACATTTTATTATTGTATTCCTTTCCGTTATTCGATCCATAGCATATCAGAAACAAAATTTATGTCGTTCTTGTTCATTCAAATCAATTGTTATGTCGTCTTCGCGAGTGTCTGCCTCTTCTCTTCGGTGGATTCGTTGTCTCTAATATCCAATCGAAATACGGAGCCACCCGGGTAAAAAAACTGTAGCGACCTTTCACTCCGCATCCCTCACCCCAGCTTACCAGTCCTGCGACGGTCCATCGATAGCTTCTGGTTTTTGAATCATAGTTCTCGCGCAAAAATGGTCCCCCACCATCTCCTCGGCAAGAGTGCTGCCACGCCTTATTATGTTCGGCACAGAACATGACTGTCCTGTTAAATGCCTGTCGGGTGCTATTGTCACAAGCTTTATTAGGGGATACCTCCAGAGCTACATGCAGAATCACTTTACTCCGGCCTTTCTTCCGATGTTTTGAGGATTTCTTATCTTGCTTCCCTTGGGTTTGTTTTTCGCCCCATCCAGCGACGAAGCCGTGTTTGCCCGGAGTTGCCAAGTCGTTGTGCTCTACAGGCATGCATACACGACTCACATACTTTCCAAACTTGACTTTTCGGTTTAGTTTGATGAGCGCAATGTCGTTTTCATGACTTTGTCGCTTGTAGTTGTCGTGTATGTGAATTTTAGCGGCTTCAATGACTTGTTCCGGACTGATTCTCCTGTCTCCAAGATGGTGGCCTCCAGCTTTTATCGTGTACCTATGAACAAAGTTGATTTACGGAATTGGATTAGATAGTTTACGTTAATTTTATAACAATTCTACTGATGTAAGAAACTGATGCGAAGGTCAGCTCAGCGTAAGGACCAGTTCGACACTTGAAATTTTGGAAGCGAACGGTAAAGAGCTATATGCGATCCGTAAATTGTATTTCATTAGGATGAATCTCTACACAGTACGAGTGGCTTGCGCTCATTTCTCATAGAGTGGGGAATACCGGACATTTGGGCACACTTGTTTTGCATTATGGTATGTAAAACGAGGAATACTGCGTTTGGAGCGCAGTTCGTGGGTGTTGCGCATGCTGCGTTTTATGGGTTTAAAAGCTTGGCGCAAAGCAAGTTTCCTCCTCCACCTTGTTAAGATACATCAACAATTATGTTGCATTTATTCATATTCATTTGCATTTGAAACATGCACACTGATGATGAAATACCCATACTATCCATGATAAAGTAACTAAAGACGTGGAGTACTGGCAGAAGATGCTACTTGATTGAGTTGTAAGAAAACACAAGTCTTACTCTTAAAGACATCTTGTGTATCCCGATCACTTACTTGGAAGCAGGGCGAACGACCGGTCTCCATGTTTTAGAATAAAAGCAATGCGCTGCAGTGATGACCCATTCGTTGCTAATCAGAGCTCCACTGCAGATCTTTCCGCCCCCTGACAAATTAAAAAATGTATGTGGTCGTTCAATAAACTACCCCCAAGGAGACTCTGATCTTCCAGGAAACCAATAGTTCCGCCGCAGGGCCCACGAAAACTTGACACTCAAAGTTCAGTCAAAGAGTATGCTTTGGATTTGAAGCCTCCGAGGCACAAAGAGCCGATTCAAATCGCCTGCTTTAAATTACGTCAAACTTAAAAAATTGTTCTTTAAAAATATCTTCATCATACTGGTAGGTCAGTGATACTAGCTTTACTCCGAAAGAAAATTCGTTATTCCGAGAAAAGAAAACAAAAGTTACTCGCGGATTATAATGAACGAGTGACTTCAGTTTTAGCCATGGGCATGGTGTAATGGCCCACATACTATGGTGACCAAGCGCATCCAAACATAAAGAATTGCTTATACCTTGGTGTAGAGAACATTTAATTTACTTGATCCTTTTTCTTGCTTACCTTCCCAATGGAGGCTGATTTGCCAGGGCCATACACCACTTGTCGCCCTATTGCCCCGCACATTCCGAGCTCTTGGTTTGGTCACACTCACACCACATTCGCTAGGATCTAGAGAAGAAGAATGAGGTTATTTATTAATTCTTTTTCATAAAGCGCAGCTGGGATTACACTAAAACAGGGTTTTCTCTGGCAATTTTAGTTGAAATGTCGTTTTCAGTTCTGCGCTCGATTTCCATCTAATTTAACTTAATTTAATTTACTCCATTTTCACTGCATTATTTGCAGTGGGGAAGGACTAGAAAGGAACATACGAACTGTTCGTGCTAATCCACCCTCCCACCCATCCCACCCATCCCACCCATCCCACCCTAGGAGAGCACATCTATCACACAGTAATCTCGTGTGTGGGAAATTTACGTCTCCTACCCCCAACCCTGCAGGAGACGGGACCTCCATTTATTCGTCCCTATCCGAGAAGACTAGAATAGTCTAACAATTTCTTGATGTTATAGAAAGGTAGCAAATTATTCTCAATTATTTTAAGACCTTGATTGTTGGTCCGGCCGGGACTCGAACCCTCGACCTCCCGCACAACAATCCAGCGCTCTATCCATTGAGCTAACCGGGAGGCGGTTAGCATCTAACTCACTTTCGGCATTTTATGATAGAGTAACAACTTTAGGTTCGGTAAAAGGTATCAATAACTTATCTATCAATGGATCGATATTCAAATGAATAATTATTTGAAGTGGCCGGTTCATGTCAGTAACATATCAATAACAGAGTGGAACTCACTGCCCGCTGACTTAGTAAATTGCAAGTCATTATCTGATTTTAAGTTAAACTTAGGAAAGTACGTGAAATAAGTAAAGTAAATTCCAATTATGAATCATCATTTATTTATCTTGTTATTTGGACATTTCTACTTTTTTTTCAATTTATGCATATGTACATATCTAACTAACTCCAGACAGTACTGTTTCGGCCTTCTGGGCCTCATCAGTGCAGTGCTGATGCTATAGAGGAGAGCCGATATGAATCCCCAAACGATCCCACACTTGTGGTATCGTCTAAGCCATGCCAGAGTGCTCAAACTAGAAGAGCCTAGTGAGCTATGCACAATGCTTGCGGCAATGATTCATCCCATATATATATATATATATATATTTTTTTTTTCATTCTAGCTTTTATTTACAGTTGATGTGAAATCTAATAAGATTTTACCAACTCAATAAATGTAGATGTAGATGAAGATGATGATAAATTCATTACGTTTAATACTAAGGTATTAAACATTTCTTTTTAATTAAAAAATACTCAGTTTGCTATTAATATTTTTTTCAGAAATATTGAGCTCTCCCTTTTACAATTGCACATCACCTTTTTTGTTCCTTGATACGGTTCGCCGCACAGCATCGAAAACGTCACCATAATATCTCAGAAATATAAGATGGCTCTTCTCAGGCTGCGAGACAACAGACGATAAAAGTCGCGTATCAGGACTCTTGCCGATAGCAATAGAAAAGATTTGAAATGACTTCTCGCTCTCCAATAAACGCGACGCCTTTGGGTGGCTTGTTCCCATGTTCAATAGTCCAGTGCTTATGATAAACATGGCCTTGTTGCTATTAGTCCGAATATTAGGGACCAGCCTTCGCCTTGTCATGTACATGGCCCTACCGAGGGAAGTACCACACCCCCCGAGTTTCTTGATACCACCAATCTTTTTTATCGCTCTGTCGGAAGGAGATGCGAAATTCATGAAAATGTCTGGTTTTCTGTTGTACGATACAACTGCAACACGAATATCCCCTCGCCTGTGAACAAGAAATTACAAAAAAGCGGTAAAGACTCAAGTGTCAGGAAATGGTTCGCACGTTTATACTGTTATTCTGTTAACCTACAATTTTACGTGTATTTATACTTATCCCAGGCCGAGGAAAACTATCAAAGTGACACCGTTTGCTGAAACATGATACGTGATTAGCTTTGCTGCTGCGAACAAGATGTCGCATCGACTAACCCTTGGTATATTCGGCTTTACAAAAAGCAATGTACATAACAGTTCATTACGTAATGCAACGTTGAGATTCTAGGTTTTTAGGGGAAAAACGCAGAGAACATTTATGTAAGTTGAGTATCATGGCCTAAGGTACTTAACATTTTGACTAATTTTAGCCTTAAGTTACTATCACAAAGAAAAAAGAGCAATTGCCTGTTTCTCTACCTGCAGTCAAAGTACCATACTATTTACTCACAGAACAGTTGCTGCTAAAACTCTGATTAGTTCTTGAGCAAACTTGAGTCCAATCTTGTAGTCGTCCTTAGAAACTCCATCAGATACATCCACCAAGAATATCACATCCAGACCTCCACTGAAATCGAGATCAAGCGAACGACGTGTTCTAGAATCAACCTTTGAACATGAATCGTTTGATGAACACGGACGTTTGACGTAATTGTCAAAAAGACTGTGACGAATAAAGGCAGTAGCTTCGTCCACATCCATTACTTTTTTATCTGAAGAAAAATAATGACATCGCTTTAGTTCCGATAATTAAAAGTGTTTTTATAAGTTGAGTAGGAAAATTTTCAAGCTCTCCAAAGCAAAATGCATGACTAAGCAGCAAGGCCATCTGAAGCAAAACATTTTGCCATCATCCTTGTTAATTTGTAGATTGATAGTAAGACAGAAATGTTTCTTGTTCAGAATAAAGCCATGATAGTAGAGTCACCTCGGTAACAACGCGAGTCCGTGCCAACGTGTCTTCCAAAAAGTGTTCCAATCATGATGTTTTGGTTGCAGAATACAAACGCGCTTTAACAACAAATACAGAATATATCTTAGACTGTCTTGTCTTTCACACAACGAGTAACTTATTTCCAGTAAGCAATATCAAGAAGAAACAATTTTACTCACCTATGCACTCTGGTTGCTCACTCCATATCCCATGATTCTTACATTTAATGATCGCCGGTCCATGCAGTTTATAACCGCGGTTGCATCTGTACTCCACAGTCTTACCAAAACTGAAATCAGATCCAATGAAGTATCCGTGACGAATCGTTCCCGGGTTACCACAGCTTGTCACTACAAAATTGAAACAATTCAAAGTATTTTGGACAAAATTTATCCACTTTTTAAAGTTACAACTCCTTTTTCAAGAGTTAAAACACCTTAACTCGTTTAAAATGAATAAGGAGGACAAAAAAATCTTATACTGAATAGGCAGAAAAGGATTACAATCCTGCAGAATAGCTGTTATTTTTCGCTTGCCCCGCCCGCCTGGAAACGCCAAAACCTTACGCTTGTTTTGCACGCTGTATGAGAATTACTGCTGTACTTGGGACAAATAACTATTGATGATCGCCTAAAGCTAGTGAGAGGACCGAACCCAGACCCTGAACCTTAGTTGCATGCTTAATTAAGTAATCTAGTCACAACTGCTCTCCACATATTACTATATATTCCACAAACTTAAATTACTCTCTAAAGCACAATATTTATGAGAGTGGGTGCGAAAGTAAGTAACAACAGTACACATCATTGAAATGCAAATATTGCCAATTGAGAAAGTCTCCAATGAAAAACAAATCAACCTCGATTCAATGAGAGAATGTCGAGATTTAACCAAATGGCAGTTGAACTTCAAGGTCAGCAGGTCAATTAAGCCACAATAAATTTCATGTGACGGTCTCGATTAAAAAAGAATATATGTAGCGACTGAAAGAAATATCAAGACACAATACTTAGAAAGTAAGGATCAGGAAATCTGTCTCACTTTCCTGGATTATGGATCCTACCTTTTGGAAATCTGCACCTTGGCTCCCTCCCATGCAGTTTACCCTCAAAGCAGCGCCGCACTCTATCTCCATCTACTTGTTTGTAGCCATTGATACAGTCATAAGTAACCCTCGAGTAGTTACAGCAATGTCGGATTGCTATGTGAAGGGGACGGGAATGAACAAGTTCCCTTACGACGGACTCGCAGGTTCGGTTGTTAGGGCCAGCTGCTGGGTGTTAATCAGAAATAAACATGTTAGTAAACGATACACTGAGGCGTTATTTTCGGACGCGACCTGTCCATCGGAAGAAAAACATTGAGTTATGCAATTATATCTACCTCGCATGTTGTTTGAACACTTTGATGGAAGAGAGGCCCGCAAGGCTCCGGGAGCAAACATAGCGAAATTGAGAGCGACCTGAAATAACTTTATGGACTTAACGGAAGTAAGGCCATTATTGTGAATCAATTCCATAGTCTAACACTCTCTCGGCAGAGACAAAGAGGATAACACTTTATTAACTCTGTCTGATTAGAGGTGATCGCAGCTTCCTATCGACTCCCAAATGGTAATAGGTTTGACTCAGTTATCGATTTAGAACAGAGCTCGGACTCTTTACTGACTTCAGTGTCAGTTTTCGGAAAGTCCCCGCCTTTTTAAAAATCACACATCGTGTGTTTGTTGATAATCGTCCTTTCAACAAAACCATGTACGTCTGCAAAATATTGCAGTCAATTTAATTTAGTCATCACGTTATGACTAGATCATTTCTTTAGGGCTAACCCACCCTAACCCAAAGAGATCATCTGTGGTAAGAAAATTCAATTAGTGAATCACAAGGTACATCTAATTTAACTTAATCGCGGAAAAAATTGAGGATTGTAATTAGCTATAGCCATAGATGTCTCACCCCTATCGAATCCTTTCACAGAAGATACAGCGAGGCTCCCCAGAAAAAGTGCCTGCAAGCAGATAACACAATTAATTCAATAGATATCACATGGGTTTATTTGTTTGAGCGTCTCTAGTACTCTTTGTGCATGATCTTAATTTATTTCAGAATGTTTTTTCCTCTCTCCAGGGAACTGATTGACAGTGACCCGCCTAATCGTCAATTGAATATTTTTGACTCTCAGTAGATTTACTAAAGGCAAGATTTGACAACAATTCCTTCAAGTATTTAAGTAATCTGTAAGCCATCAATGATCATCAAATCAGACTTGTACGAGTCAATAAGATTGAACCAAGAACTAAAATGGTAAAAGCTATCAGCCCACTTCCATAATTCACATTCTTAGATGGACCATTCCTCAAAATTTCAGCTACGATCACGACAAGTGAAAGAAAAACCAACAGCTTTGGGAATAACTATTGAAAAAGTCTACAGTTATAACTAGTCCGATTTACAGCTGATTACTGTACCTGTATGTTTGAGTCTATTTGCTGCCCTTGTGGGTAATATGCTACCAAAAACTAAGACCAACTGATTTAGAATCTGATGGAATTCGAATATAGGGCAGAGTAGCTCTTATTGAGGGTTCGCTTTTTGAGAAGAAAATATCAAGTGACACAGACCGTCACGCAAGTATTATCGCTCTATATTGGAGATCTTGAAGAGTTAGAAAACAAACTTTAGTTTATAAAATGACTAAAAAATTGGGGAAAGATCACCAGATTAGATGATGGTAGTGACGATAACTCAAAGATGCGTACTGAAAGGAAAATACAAACAGCGGGAGTCGAACCAAAAGAAGAAAAAAGTTAAGTGGTTCAGATGGGTTAAAACTGTATGGGAATTACATTACTCCTCTTTTAAAAGAGCGCGGGTTATCAACAGCGAAAGATAAGGAACAGAAGAATTCTTAATGGAAAGATCCAATAAATCAAACAGAGGAAGGCGTACCAGGTTTTATTTTGAGCGTGTGGCTAACCAAAGATGAGAGTCTAGTTACATGTTGTTTATCTAGAAAAAACTTCATGAGGAAAAAGTCATGAAAAGATGGCATGGAATCGAGACGTTATCGTCATCCGGTTTAAAGAGAGCACTTGAGTTATATTTGCTTTCACAAAGGGAACTAGTATTGTAAACATTCTCACGACTTTTTAACTTTCAGAGGCTTGTTCAAATGATAATTTTGCACAGTATATTTTTTAAGTTGTAACCGCTAGACAATTACAAATTTTGGTTTTCTTCATCTTGGTTGGTTTCAGCTTCTAATCGGCGTTTCTGGACGTATCCCTTACCTTCTCGTGAATAAGATAAAGAGAAACTGGTTTTTCAGCTTTGATAAAATCGACTTTAAATGGCTAAGAATGTTCATCTTGTTAGAAAGTTTATCTTTTTTTGACCTACAGGAAGAAAAAAACTTGATCTTCTTTGATCCTCTTAAGAATTTTTTCAACAATGTATTCATGAAACTGAAGCTAGCATATGTGCGACTACTAGCCGAAGCGTGTGAAGAGGTCATAAAAATTCTTGAGCTTTACTGATTCGTATGTGGTGCCTAACAGACCAGGACGTAAAATTGATTTATCACTTAGAGGTCTCGATTAATGTTTTTTAGTTAGGCGGAAATTGTTGATGGAAAATGACATGCAACAAACTCAACTCGCAGCTCGAGACAGGAAATTGCCAAGCTGGATTCTGAGGATTTCCTTCTTACGTCGTTTTATCTGTTATGTAGAGATGAACTTGGGAATAATCACTCAAAACACAATAAAAGATTGTTTGGCTTGCGATAGCCGAGCTGGCGCACGTGTCGGCTGAAAAGTGTAGTTGTATAGGTGTAATTGAGGCTTTAATGGTAATACTGAGTCCAATTCGGTTTTTTGTTTTCGTCGCAAGTCGTGGTGTGATTCTTAACCATTGTCGCAACTTTCGGAAATGGTTGTTGTTGTTATAAATTACGCCCACGCGAAACTATTTACACGTAACTTTTTAAGCAAATGAAAAATGCATAGTGCAATTTTGTTTCTCCAAATATCACGGAAGGTTCTCGAAAAATGATTAAAATAGCTCATGCCTTTATTTCAGTTTATTTTCTCTAATAGAATTGATACTTGGGTGGCTGGTTTTTGAAAAAAACAAAAAACTAAAGTTAAAAAAGGATAATAAGAAAACTCGACCCACATGTAAACAAAGTGCGAGAATTTACGAGACAACATAAAAGGAAGACCAGCCCTCTCTGGCAATAGTGCACCATTCCTGTTCGACAAAATTTTATTTACATCTCTCGACTACACCTTTTTGCAGTTTTACTGATTTTACATCTTTTAGAAAAGACTGGGCCAAATATAAAGACTGAATCACTTGATTAGCACTGTCAATTGTTTCTACACTCTGGCTATGTATTCTCTGGCTGCTCGTATTGGTCGTCAAGACCTTGTGCATATCTCAGCGAAACAATATAAATGCCCCTCGAAAAACTTAGTAGGCTTGATATCCGGTATCACACAATAACAAGTAGGATAACGTCGTCTATATATGAGATCGACCACAAAATCCATTGCACCGCTAAAGAAATAGTATTTTATCCATGTCAAGATTTCAAGTGATTGATCACTTTAAGTGAGTATGTTTAGGTTAGGATTGAAGTTAATCAATTGTCCCGATTATAAATCAAATCTTTCATGTGGTATTCGCTTGCGCAAGTCAGTTATAAGAGGCGCAACAACTCACAAGATTTGCAGTAATGTAGAAATTTCTTGAGAGAGTTGATATTTCCTATTTTTCAGGGCAACATTCCATCGTAAACAGAGGTGGTAAGTTTAGAACAAAAAAAAATCGATAGGAATATTTAGTCTTGATTATAGTTCATATCAATCATCATCTTTGGATCTACGGTAGGATGGCTGTTTGGCAATAAACTTTCAACAGCAGTACGTGAATACTAGCTACTTTTATCCACTCTGAGCACAGCCAAAATCATGTATACACGTGTGCGTAAAAATCAGACAACGAACAAAAATAATGTATTTGAAATGGGTCCCTATAAAAGTGCTTTTAATTAAATATCTGTAATTTAACCCCAGACAGGCAGTCAGATGTCATCCATTATAATAAGTCAGCTCAAAAAATCTGTAATTATTTATCCTTGAAAGTACAGTATGTCGACTCTCAAAAGAACAATAGATCTTTAGTCTGTATAAACCTAATGTATATGACTTTTTCTTTAGACGATCACTCTTTACTCTGATCAATATTTTCAGTCTCCAGTTCGCAAGAATCAAAACCGCGAACGACCCGTGTCTAAATATGCTTAAAGAACCTGGGCTACAAGTATCTCCTTTTTTTTTTGTTCAAATAGCTCGTTTCATTCTCTTTGAAAGCAGACTGTTTTTGTTATTAGTTGGCACCTCCCATAGATCGCGAGGCTAGTTTGCATTAAAGATATAAATCAACCATCGATCATAGTCGTAGGTAGGGTCAGGCATGATGTTTTGATGACTTGTTTATCATAAAGATTATGTACTTCTGCGGGTAAACATCCAAACAAGTTATGAGAGTTGTGCTAGCGTTTTCAAAACAGTCATAAAGCTATTACATTTAGATTAAATGGCAGAATATTTCAAACACTGCCTAACAGTGCGATCAACGTGTTTTGATAGAGGATTTAAATGCGCACGTTTACAAGGTGGACACAATGTTCCCGCGCACCATATGCATGAAAGTCCTTTAGAGAGAAATATTTCGTCGGTATCACCCGCCTCAGGTTTAGAGGCATACATGATGTGAAGAATGCATTACAATTGGAGGTGTAAGTTGAGATATAAAAGCCACGAGAACATCTTAGGACTTATGTGGATAGAGAATTCGCAGCGACATAGAACAAAACGTTTCTTTTTACGCCGCAGCTCCAAAAACGTTTTCATTTAGGTCCACTTTGCAAAACAGATGTCAAGCAACAAAACTCCAGCACTTACCAACATCATTGCTCCGCTGTGCATCGTTTCTTGTTAACAGCTATTTTCCCACCAGCTGGGAAGTAAACAAAGCCGTCCTAATCTCTCACCGAGTGTACTTTCAAATGTCTTAGTATGAACTATCTCATCGCTTTATCAGCTGCAGTTATACGATCCGCCCTTCGACGAGAAATGACGCCGAGAGTAGGAGCCTGGACTTTTTCAACATCACACAGGATCTTCTTATAATCAATTTATCGAGAGCTATACGTGATGTGTTATTTAAGCATCATAATAATTGGTGCCTATTTCATTCCACAGAGAGAAGTGTGAGTTAGTAAGAGGTCGCATAATACTAAGTCCTCGCTCGAGTTTCAACTTTGTTTTTGGTGTGTGCGGTTTTGTTAAGGACCACTCAAAAAGTCGTTTACGTTAATGCTTCTTTGACGCATTCTTTTGTTAATCATGAATTGAAATCTACAACATGCGCTTCATAAAGATAAAGGTTTTGATAGAAAACATTTGCAGAGCCATGCTTCGGTAATTATTTATCTTTTTCACCTGTCAAATTCGTAGTTGCAAATAGATGAATATGTTTACAAACTTGTCCAGAGGGTGTATTAATGTCTGTTTAATTGTTGGGGAATTTTGCCTGTCCTGTTGATATCACTAATTGACAACATATTGGGGTTGAAAATTGAAATGTATGTTTTTTGTCGCACAGAGCAATATTTTTCTTCAAATTCTATTGCGTGCCTTAAGTTTCAAATATTTGAGCGACTTGACAAGCCAAATGTCCTTTCGTGAACTGTCTCTTCACATACCGCAGGTCTTTCTGCGGGAAATAATTCTGGGACAGAAATCGCAATAATTTACACCCAAAACTGCCTTCATCTCCGAAAGGAGCGAACTTGTCCAATTCCCGCCATCATTGAGCAAAACAGATTGAACGAAACACCTCCTTTTGACAGGCCTGACTACAAAGTCAGCACCACACGCATTTTTCGGTCCTTCAGAGTAACCAAACACGCCGTTTGTTTCTTTCACCGAGATAGTTTCAAGCAACTCGATTAGGCAAGGTGACCAGCCTCAGGTGGTCAACATCGTGGGAAAAAATAATAATCTAAATTGATTCCAATAAAAACTGACGAGTGATGCTTCAGTTTTCCATGTCTGTCGTGAATTGTGTCTAAAAATGGAGAAGAGATATGGGTCATCGCCTGCTGCTTGCTTGATAGCTTATTATGGTCGCGCACGTTCGGGGTCAGATTTAATCCAAAAATCTTTGCAAAAGAGACACGAGGCGCGGATTAATATTCTTCTCTGAGTAGGCACTGTGTATTTTTAAACAAACGTCGGTATTACCGCGTTCTTAGACATCCGAGCCTGTAACTTAACATAACGATGACTGGCTAGCATTACCGACACGTTGAGCGCGTATTTTACGAAGGGTATTTTACCGGGTTGACGTACACCGTAGACCTCAAAACCCAGGCCCGTTTGAGAAAATCATTTTATTTTGCTCTCCTGTTCAGGACAAAAAATTCCTTTTAGACTGTAGGCGAGCTGATCCAGCTACCTAAATCGTATTTAGAGAGAATGTTCGTGTTAGATATTTCAAAAATTGTCGGTACCACACACGTTGGCCTTCATTCCAGAAAGATACTTTACTCAAGAGGTTAAATAATAAAATAGCGTACACTGTGAAGACTTGACGACCAAGTAACCTACACCATTCTCTGACGGAACATACCCGTGTAGGTCAGATAAAGAAGCATACAGTCCTTATTCCTCCCCACCTCTCTCTTCCTGGGTCCTTGAGTTTTGAATTTGCTCGGTATGGCACAAAACGCATGCAAACTTGATAAAAAGTAAAAAGATCCCAGATGACAGATATTTTAATTGGAAATGCATTACGACCATAGTGCAAATTATATCAATCCTCAAGAGTTGATCCTTTCTAGTTCTTGATCATATATTCTTCAGAGAGCGATAAGTCTTGTTCTCTGTTGTTACAGTCGATTAACAAATTGAAGAATCTTTTGTGTTCAACGCCTGTAAAAACAACAGCTAAGCTAATTAATCAGCGTAGGCTCCGGTTCAAAGGAAACTTTAAGTTATTAACAACCAAAGTCGGATTTGCGGCAACAGAACAACATCTAGCGTACGATTAAGGTATCTAAAAAGGAAAGTCTAACTGTTGCCGTTATGCTTCCACTGATAGAGCCGGCTGGTTCCTCTCAGTCTAAACAAATAATTGGTTTTTAGCTATTTTTCAGTTCTATACGGCGACCTTCACCCATCTCTTAAGCCTATTCGCCCTTGTCTGAAACAGAACGAGCTGTGGTGTGATATTATCTCGAAAGGCTCAGTAATGCAATACTTGACTAGCATGGTACTGCTTCCCTTGCGTAAAGTACTAATCAGGGTGTAAATGTTCCTGAAATCTGACACTGTATCTATATCTTCATGATATACATTGCCTTTCCTTTCCCATATTTCAAGAATACAGTATTTTTCTTAAAATTGCTGGTGGACCTTAAACAGATTTTTGGTCCAATGTAGCAATGAAAACCACGTTATTTAAAAGGAAACTGATCACATTATCTAGACGGAGGAATGCGTTTTTTATCTCCGGATCAATGTTTTACTAATCATGGTTTTATTAAACCTACGTCGTTGCTGTTTTTCCTCTAACTTAGAATTACGTTTCGTAAGCTATTTTGAGAAAACAGTTAAATATAATTAATTGTCATTTAATTGCAATCCTATCAAAATGTTGGACGCAAGGGTTTAGACGGAATTCCGTAGCATTTGTAAAAAGCGATTTGCCTTTAAGCGTTAGTTCAAAACTCTAAAGTTAAGCTCCTACATAAACGCTCCGTCGAGAAATGATAGAGCGGCGCCTTGATCCCTTGACGAACTTGCGTGCTGCAGGGAGATTTAGTCCAGATTACCGTCTCCGCCCGCAGTGCGACTTAGTTCTTGTTTATTGTTCAAAATTATTTTACTCTTTCTGTTTTACAATATCTTTTTGCAAATCATTGAAAAGAATAACATATATCTCAATTTCAGCAGTCTATAGATCTAAACGCGATGATTGCCAAGTATAGAAAAGTTGCCATTTGTGTATGAAAATTAATGTGATACTTATCTCTGAATGGACATCATGGAGAATATTTTAAAATTTAAAAAGCAGGTCTCATTTTCGAGAAATATAGAAATAACAAAGATTATAGGAAAATGGATACAATTGTAAATAGTAT
Organism: Stylophora pistillata; assembly: GCF_964205215.1. Classification (NCBI taxonomy): domain Eukaryota; kingdom Metazoa; phylum Cnidaria; class Anthozoa; order Scleractinia; family Pocilloporidae; genus Stylophora; species Stylophora pistillata. Next base: position 25,819,304 of record NC_142522.1, read on the forward strand.
TCACCCGTGGATTTCTTTTTCGTTGTTTTGATTTGAAAACTAAGACATTTATTTCTGAATATACGCAATGGAAACTATTGTTTTTAAAGAGACCAAATCTGATCTTATTTAGTGTGTTGTATCGCATTCGAAAAGGTTAGAGCGTAATGGTTTCCATTGTAAGTTGTATTCATTTAGTTTCGACCACAATCCCAAATTTTCTGCAAGGTAACGATGTGAAAAATGTACGAATAACATCATTACAGTTGTCCTTTAATATGGTTTGAAAACTTACGGAAGGCCATTTAGCAAGTATGTAAAGTGCTCTTACCTGCACGGGCAGGGTTAAAATATTCCAAAGTTTAACGCTTTTCATTCTCATGGAAAGCCTGAATACTAACATTGTGAATGCGTAACTACACTTGAAGAACAACTACACACGAACAGCGAACGCTTGAAACGTCAGCTTTTTAACTCGTTACGGCGGCCAATTTACAATTTCAACTTTTAGTTGATATAACCAATTACCTTGTTACCCCCACCGACACAGCACCACAGTTTCTTTAGAAACTTTCACTCTTTATACACTTGATACAGCTTACAACGATAAATTTTGACTCTTATGATCGGCATTGAAAGACTATATCCGGGTATTTAAACGCTTTTGGATGACTAGGTTAGCAAAAACAATCATGCGATAGCTGGAATGACGTCATAAACATCCTTGTCAGTGAAGATATGCAAAACACCCCTCGCATCATGGATGTACTTTCCTACGAGTTTTCGAATGGTACATCTACCAATGAAAGAGCTTTAGACTTATTATAACACGTAACATCGCCCCCCCCCCCCCCCCCCACCATTCCTTTATCAGTGTCAACAAAAATATCCTTGGCCGGTTCCATGCACATAGATTAGGCTTTGGCGGGGAAAAATCAGGGCAACCAACATGCATTTTCTTCGTAGGTATGACTCAACGATTTAGAACACTCAGAGTAAATTGCAGTAATCCTTCTAGAAACGAAGATGACCAAATGGGAGCGTTTGACTCGGTCAAGCTGATGGAATATTCAGGAAGCCGGAAGTTATAGAAATTAATGATTGGGTAAAACTGTAACTGTGAACTGGAAGCCTAAAAGGCGGTGAAGTTCGCATTGTAGACCGTTAAAGTTATCTTGAAACCCAATCCGAGATCCGAACGTCTTAAGTCGCTCTCTATTTTTTATTCAAGTTTCTTTTACCGCGTTTTTCCAAACTTGTTGTGGTTCAAATTATAAATAGTTGAGCTTATCACAAACTAACAGGATCAAATCCTACCTTGATCTGGGGAGCTCAGACTCAGCCTTTACATGAAGTAGGATTAAAGCTCCTCCTTTTATATTAACATCTAATAAGATTCCTTTTTAGTTCAGATTTTAACCGCGGATATTTGCTACGAGTTCTCCCAATTAGCCGTGACCAATCTCAGCTCTTCAGTAAAGACTTCTTCTTTAGGTCAATCTAAACAAGTTTAATTTTTACATTGAAAAATTTGGCTTAAAGTTTCAATATTGTCATGTAACTGTCTATGTTATTCTCCTTCATCCTTACCAGTCTCTTTTCTGTGAGCCGTACTTTAATGTAGCTAGTTTTAGCTTTAAATTTTCTACAGTAAAACATCATTTCAAAGTACATTTGCTTTCAACGTAGTTTTCCCCCTTCCCCAAATGACCTATACGGTTTTTTTTTTCTTTTTTTAATCCTTGATCACTGACCACCGTGCTGTTATTTTTCCATCCGTCATGTAATCGTCAAAGCATACAGAATAGACATTAGATCTGTAACTCTTTCTATAGTCGCGTATTTTCTTGTCTAGTAATAATTCTGTGTAGATAAATTATTAATCCCTTAAAGTGCTACTGAAACGAAATTTTCGTATCTGAAATATTTGCTCTAACCTGTAGTTTTGAATATGCTGATCATCATGAGATAATTTGCTTTGGCCAAAAAGAAGCGAAAGATATCTTTTTTAACCGTTCAAATCAAAAATTTTACACAAAACTATGTCCGGGCCCTGGTACCTAGCGAAATGGATTGATGACGTCACTGGTTGTGTTCACTCCGATCGCGTGGTTTATTTCACTCACTGTTGGTTTGTATTCGGGGGCGAAGGAGATGGCAGACATTGAAGTTTTGTCAAGTGAATCTTCTTCTGAACGAAGCGAAGTTGTCTCCAGTAGCGAAGAGGAAGATGGTGGCGTAAAATGGGGTTGACAGGCCTACACGACTCCCAAGCGTGTGTTTAGAGTAGCCTATTCAAAGTTTAGCCCTCACGAGTATTTCTTTGAGCGACCGCCCTCTTTTGTAAGATACGAGCGGCGGTTTTTTGTATAGTTCGCTCAGTAGTGGTTGTGTTTCTATTAAATGCCAGTTTTTCATGAGAATTTGCTTTATGTGTGGCACAGAGTACGCACATCAGAGATTGCGTCTTTTTCGAATCGTTTGCCTTTGTAGATGTACAGCTATTTTTTTGACCGTCTCGATCGTTAAGTTGTCTGGATTGCTTTCAGCTTGCGCCACGCGAGCTGCAGGGGTTTCATTAAGGGCCAGGCACCGGGAAAATTGACCGGTTGTGAGGACGGTTTTGCCCACCTGATTTGACCATCTTGAGGAAAGTTCATCTTATAAAGAAGTTCAGTTCAAAGGGTTTTTCCCGCCTGTGAAAACCAGTTGCCCTCTTGCAGAAAACATTAATGAAACCCCTGGGGCTGATTCGATCGTACTACAGTTCTTAGTGTTCAGTGTTCCAGCCGTTTTGGCTCGTTTTCTTTTCTTTATTTCGGTATTAAAACGACTGATTTCACGTTCATAGAAGCACATGATCGCCTTGATTGTTTCTTGCTCCGCGTTGTTAAGGATTTGCTTTATCTCATTTTTTAAATCCTCGTCTGCTGTTATTTTGGCCCTCGCCCTATATTGTAGGGATTCTGGGCATGTTCTGCCAGGCATTTGGTACAGAGGGATTTGTTCGTTATCCTCAGACTTGCCGAGTAGATCATCTTCAGTGGCGGTGTCGTATGAGGCTTCCATGTTTTCTTCATTCTCTGAATGGCATTGCTTTGGCCCGGGGCGTTTAGTAGCCCATCTGCCGTTATAATGTCTTTCGAAATTTTCTGTAGATGGTCAGGCAAGACCGCAGTTTCGATCCTAATCTTGTGGATCTCGTCAGTTGCCGATTAACTAAATAGACTGGTAGAGATTCGTTCTCGGTATCAGTCGGGAATTTTGCTCCCTATCCAGGCAAACCTCTCGAAGATAGCCAAGATGCCGATGTGGCCGCCGATGAATAAGACGAGGATGGCATTTTGCCCGAAATCCTCTTTTTCGGCCTCCCAACATGCAAGCCACACTCCATGCTTTTACCCTTCTTTCACAGAGGTACACAACCAGTGACGTCACAGGGCTGTTTTGGCCGCGCCAAGATGGCCGCCAATTTTGATCTCAGCCGGTCAACTTCGAATGCTTAAAAATGTACTTTCCGGTATGCGTTGGCCCAAGAAAAGAACACAGCGTTTGCAAATAACGTTCAAACTCTATTATATTGCAAAAATCTCGGATATGAAAATTACGTTTCAGTAGCACTTTAAAATCCAGATTATTTTGTTGAGAGTCTTCGTGGGTGTTATCGTGTCTTGTGTCTGCAAAGAAACCGCCAATCTACGCTACTTTTACCTCGAACGCACTCTTCAATCTACTTTAAAAAATCTACTTAGAGGCGCATTCGACATTAAACATAATCAGATACAATGAAATATGTGAAGTTCATATATTTTGAACTGCGGTATTAGATACGTATGATGCACGATCCTCTCAGTAGATAGAGCTATTTAAGCAATAGCGAAAATCAGACCTGAAAAAAAATCAGGCCTGTACGGGATTCGAACCACTGACCTCTGCGATACTAGTGCAGCGCTCTACCAATTGAGCTAACAAGCCAACTGGGAGCAGGCCGTTAAGTTGAGGCCTGTACAGGCCTTTTTTTTTTTTTTTCTTTTTTTTTCAGGTCTGATTTTCGCTATTGCTTAAATAGCTCTATCTATTGCGAGGATCGTGCATCATACGTATCTAATACCGCAGTTCAAAATATATGAACTTCATATATTTCATTGTATCTGATTTATCACTTTCACGGGTTTATTACGAATCAACTTAAGGGCCTGCTCCCAGTTGGCTTGTTAGCTCAATTGGTAGAGCGCTGCACTAGTATCGCAGAGGTCAGTGGTTCGAATCCCGTACAGGCCTGATTTTTTTCAGGTCTGATTTTCGCTATTGCTTAAATAGCTCTATCTACTGCGAGGATCGTGCATCATACGTATTAAACATAATGTTAGACATGATAAAAAACGACAGCAAGACAGCAGATGTCTCAAGGAATTACCTTTCCGGCTCATTCCCACCCCTTCTTGAAAATTATTGAATTGAAATTTCAAGTTTTGATAAGATACAAAGATATCTGCTGACCCCGTGATGTTTCTACAGGCCCAGGTTCAAGTTTCATAAATGCAAACAATGTTCACGCTTTTCACTAAAACCTTAACTGTCTTTGTGTTTAGAGCTGCTTACACTTTTTTCTAAGAGTCACATTAACAAAAAAGAAAGAATGTATTTTCAGCTGGCCATACTTCACTATGCTTTAATTGTCTGAGACATTTACTATTTGTAATTATAATCACAGGGTTGTGTTAAATATAAGAATAAAATGCAATAATAGCTAATGTCAAAACTCATAAATGGTTGTGTAAAAAGTCGCATAAAACTTGTTGTCCATTCCGTTTGGCTAACAAGACCGCTTCATTTCCTAATATCGATCTTTAATTGACAATTCAATAGTATTTCAACCTAAGATCGCATGTCGCTGCTGCATTTGTGGACTGTTTCGAACTTCCCCATACAAGTTCCACAATCGAATATCAGGGAAAATCCATGATAGGGCGTGGAAACGTGATTAACCTGCCATCTGGCCGATTACAATTACCTGTAAAATAGCATAAACGGTGCTGAGGAAGTACGTTCACAGCAAAGTGGTCTTTGTTTCGTATTTATCAAATGTTGACGACCTTGAATCTTAATTCGTTCACTTTAGAATCCATAATCCGCCGCCCTGATGGAAAAACAGAGAATAGAGAATCGTGCCGTGATCGAAACATACTCAAAAAGCTGATTACGCTTGACTATTTTTCAAACTTTTGAGTGGAAAAAGAGTATCGATCACGCCCACTCAAGTGAACAAGCACTCATGCTACAAGCAAAACACCGCAAAAAAAGAATAATAGGAATATAATTTATTAATAAAACCTTCTGGAAAGCATGTAATTTTATACTTTAATAATTTTATTAATTGTGACTTTAACTCAACTGAAGCCCTTGTTAAAACTTTCTTCTACCACTGACCCCGCAAACGCAACACCAGATTGCACTGCGAATTCTTTGGCTTTCGAAAACATACATGAAAACTTGACTTTTTCCTTAAAATATTGAATAAATCCCCTCACAATACATCTAACTGAAAATCAAACGGTACATATCAAATACATCTTTGTTTCATTGTTTCAACATAAAACAGAGGGGAAATGATCTTGCCAATATCAAGATACATAACTAAAAAAAGATGTACTTACAATAAGCAGCGTTACGATATCGCTTTAATCCTTTGGTTTTTTTTTTTTTCGGCCATTAAACGTACATCATTCCCAACAAGTTAAAATGACCGAAAATACGAACAAGAATGGGATCGACTCAAAATATTTCCATACAAATTTGTCGTGGGCGTAAGATAGGTAACTACTTGTTTTACATTCCTTACTTCATAAATATTTGAGTTTTACAACAACGAGAGCAAAGTTGATGATTGAAATTCAAAACGTCACTCGCCAGCATTTAACAATTGCATCGATTGAAAGTAATTTTATGATAAATTTCCATACTGAACATATTATATACTAGTCAAAGCTAACCCAACTGGGTTTCTGCTGGGAATTACAAATAGGACTTTGATTATCGCTCTTGATTTCTTGGGGATTGGTATTCAAATTTTGGTTTGCTTCCAGCGCTTGGTTACTCTTTGGCACATTATTATAAGGACCACTGTCTCTTCTGATTTCAAATCGAGCTAAATCCACAGCACCTATGTGATTCGACGTTGAGAAACTTTGTTGAAATTCAGCTTCATTCCTACTAGTCTCTAAACTTGTATTAGTATTACTGCCATTTTTTTCTCCAATATCCACTTCAAAAGACTTAACGTCCGTCTCAGGAAACAAAAACTCTTGCGCATCAACCGGCAGTGACGCCATCGTGTCTTGTAATAATGACAACGACACTGGCCTCAATGGAGAAATCGTGTCATCAATCTGAGCACTTTCTAATAATTCGTCCACTGATTTGGGTGGCTTCGTCGTACTTGACGTTGACGTAATATTATCCTCCGTTGGTACGTTTTCTAATAGAGGGTTCGCAGAGCCTTGGGTCTTTTTCTTTACTGAAGCTGGTCTCTCTGGAACTGGTGGTTTTGGTCGAGATGGAGATGATTTACTTCTCTCTACTGACACTTCATTACTGCCAGAAATTCTCCTCGTTGAGCTCGATCGTCGCACGTTTATGTCTAAATCCTCATAGCTAAAGGTTCCCGAGGGTGTAATGTTTCCAGCAGAGTGTTCATTTATAGGTGTTCCTTGGAATGAACTTGTAACCCCACTGGATGTATTTAAAGAGCCCATTTCCTGTAAGAAGAAGTAGCTTGTTTTTATAAGAGAAAAGGGCATATAGTCGATCATACAGGCTTCTGTATTAAAGTTTTGGTAAAGGAAGCCCGTTTTTCCTTTCAATCAACGCCTACACCACAGCTTGACGAGCAATCGACGATAATTCAAAATCCCTAAAATGGGCTTTACATTCGCTCAAATATTCCTTCTTTGAATCTAAAGACATAAACTTGCATCACTACTATCAGAAAACTTGACAATGTATCATGCCGATTTTCCCAAGGGTAAACTCGACCATCCGCCCAACGGCAAAACCACCAGCCTTATTGAACACCTCGCTTATCATTCAAAGGATGACTAAGCATTAAGGAACTTCGATCATCTCAACTTTCATAAACCACATTTACCTTGGAACTGTCTCCACAAAGATCACAGTGATTAACCTAACATGCATTTCGATTTTGACAAACTTTCCCTTTTTTACAATCTTCGACGTATTTCACTTCAAACTGCAAAATCATTCATTAACATATCCCCAAGGAAAACTTACCAAGGAATCAGTCGAACCTTGAGTCCTGTCACTGGCGTTTGACGAATTAGGACTGTCATCCAATGAGATGAGTTCGGCCACAACAGGTTCCATTGACAGATGAGGAGCACTGCTGCGTGCAGCCACCTTAGGGGAGGACTTGCCTTCCGCCGTTGACATTGCTGAAGTGCGAGGGCGCCTTTCAGAGGCGCTGTAAGGATTTGGCCGAGGCGGAGGGGGTCTGGGTGGACGCACCTTTATGCCGCTTTCGATTTTGAGTTTTTCGAACTAAAACATAAGTAGTCCAGAAAATTTAGTCATTATATGGGTTTATGGAAGCGTTTAAGGGGCCTAGTTTACATAGGAAGTTCATAACACTAGCTCTGGAAACAATCAAATCGCAACTTTTATGATGTTTTTCCTGAAGAGAACTTGTCCGAAATACAATTGGCCAACCATCGTATGAACAACACAAACAAAAACAAAGACGACGGCATCAGTAGCTGTTTTAAAAGGGCGCTCCTGCTATGTTGAATGGTCAACAAGGGAAATTGAAACACTTACTTGTAATTGCACTTTGAGCGTGAATCTTATTTACCTCAATAGGCGAAATTGTTCTCCTCTTGTTAAAAGGTGAAAGTTTGTGAAGTGAGAACGCCTTGAATTCCGGATTGGTATTTGATCTCTTCTGGTCCCCTGCATACTCGTCCTCATCCTAATAGAAAAGCACTTATACACTTCAATCCATTAATCTAATCTATTGTTAGGTACGGGTTCTTTAGTTGTTATCATAACTGAATCGACCCCGTGCAGTTCAAGAACAGCAATTTTTTAAAATTCAATTTTTCTATTTAACCCTCAACACCTACCATTGGTATGCATATTCTCCATGCTGTTCTCTATACTAGGTGTTGACAAGGAGAATTTATTTAACAATTAAGAGCTTCTTTAATTGGTGATCATTTCCTTTATTCTTTTGACCTTTATGCACGATTCAGGGGGTGATGTTGTAAGGAAAAATGAGATACTTGTCGCTCTCAGGGCTTAAAGGTTAAAAAGAAAGATTTGCACAATGGACTAGTGGTGCAAAAAAGAAAATCATATGTCCCTATTGCCTGAGTGGGAGGGCCGGACGGAAAAATATTTGGCTCGAGGTCATGACGTACGACCCGACCAAACTCAGTCAATAAACATTTTATAATTTGACCGCTTACTGTTGAAAATTTCAGCTCGAATAGGACGCAATAAACGGGTACACGCAGTCTGACAAGGGCACAAAACAAATTCTGCAATTAAAACTTTTCCTTTCTTTTTGCAAGTCAGAACAAGAAACTCCCAATTCCTTCAAAACCGAGATTTTTTTTTCTCATTTCAGTTTGCCTTTGAGTTTTGCAACAAAGCGACGTGAGGGCAGCAGGGCTGGACGGCTTTTTCCAGACCGGCTCACGTCAACCCGTCCGGCCCCGCACACGTTAGCTTTCACCACGTTTTTCTATAGGATTGCGCAACCGGGGCCGGAAAGGTCATATGACAATGGGGCTCATGACATTCGTGCTTGCCATCAGTGAACAATCCAGAGAAATGTATACATGTGTGTAGATAAAATATATTGATTGATAGTCTAACATACCCTAACACAAAAAGTATTTATTTATACCCTAATCTTTTACACTCCTCTTAGATCGATGACTGCGCCAGTATACTCTTTTTACGTTTAGACTTATGTAATAAAGATATTAAGCCAAATTTAAGCTTGAGAACGGAGTCAAGCTTTACAAATTCTGAAAGGAGACTTCCAAAGACTACCTACGAGACGTCGCCGCAAATTGCCACACAACAGCTTAAACAAGGTATACGTTAAGAAAGTATATCGTTGTACCTTTCCCTTCAGTTTTTCTCCTACTGATTTAATTCCACTCTTCGCAGTTTTCCATTTACTCATGCATTGTTTCATCACCATTTTACCAGTCTGGTTAACAAATCATAAAATCAAAATGTGATATAAAATGCAAGTATGGCATGGCAAGCCAAACGAGCAAAGTCCCAATCAAGAAATAATGCTATCCAATAAAAGACACTGCGATTAAATGATCGCTAAAAAGAAGACTTTTCTTCATTACCAATAGATGCAAATTACTCGTTAAAAAAATGCAGAAACGTTTTAGTCCTTAGTTTACCTTATCAAGGAATGCACCACCAGATTTCTGTAAATGAAACAGGGACAGGTTTAATATCACTGAAACGGAGAATAGGTTTACATGGACTGAGAGAAGGGAGGATAGTTTGCCCAAAGAATACTTGGTTCAAGCGGTAACTCAAAGCTCTTTGTCGAGCTTTAGAGCGCATTTAGAGAGGGGTTTCATTTATGTGTTGAAAAACAACAACGAGAACTCAAAGCAAAAATAAAAACAAACCTAGCAGCTTGTATCTGAAGCAGGAAAGAACCAGCGACAAAGTCGTGATTGGTTAAATTAAAGAGCTTTTCAATCGAGTGATATTCACCCAATCAAAACAAACGAAAACACCCTAAAGAGCCAATGAGAACTCAAAGAAAAAACAAGAAGCAGGTAAAGCAAAACCAATGCTGTATCGGATAAATTTCGATGCTCAGATTAAAAAATTGCTCTAATTGAGAGAGACGAAAGAGTTTTCTGGACTGATCCGACTAATCGAAGTAAAGCTTGACCAATTTGATCAAAAACTTTCTAAACCACAAAGCTGTACAGCTCTAAAGGCTATTCTCATGCTATTCAACACTTCTCTCAATGTGACGGTTCTTGGCTTGTGTCAAATGAATTGTCTCTAGGATCTTTAAAAGTTCAAAAGGCAACCAGGTGGATTATCCGACATGGTTTGATGCTACTCTGGTTTAAGGATATAACAAATGCAACCGGGGAAATTACAATCAGTGGACAATCAGACATGGTTTGATGTTATTCTGGTTTAAGGACTTAATAAATGTAACCGGGGAAATTACAATCAGTGGACAATCAGACATGGTTTGATGCTACTTTGGTTTAAGGACTTAATAAATGTAACCGGGGAAATTACAATCAGTGGACAATCAGACATGGTTTGATGCTACTTTGGTTTAAGGACTTAATAAATGTAACTGGGGAAATTACAATCAGTGGACAATCAGTAGACAATCAGACATGGTTTGATGCTACCTTTGTTTAAGGACTAGATAAATTTAACCGGGCAAATTATGTTCAGTGGACAATCAGTGGACAATCAGTGGACAATCAGAAGTGGTTTGATGCTACTCTAGTTTAAGGATTTAACAAATGTAACCGGGGAAATTACAGTTCAACGACCCAACGTTCGACACTTTAATGCCTTCATCAGGGGTGATCTAATCGTTGCACGGTTCTTTCAAAATGCTCACTAATTAGGCCCCCTACATACAATTGCCTCCGCTTGAAGAACATTAAGACACCGGTTTGATCGGATGTATCATTCTTACCCTAGTCTCACTCAACCACGACTGATACTGTGATTTCCAGCTGCCCTTATCTACAAAAAATAAAAAATCGGAAAGAAGAAGAGTCATAATTAGTAAAATCATAAGTCAACCTGCACTTGTAACTGTCCCGAAAGATTTTGTCGACCGTTCCGCCACTGCTGGTTTAAAATTTTTGGCACATCAGCGGTACGACAAAACTAGCAGAAATCCCCATTTTGTAGCCGCTTGGCACAGGCCTCGAAGTGGCTGCTCCGTATATAAATTTAACACCAGCTGTTCATGATAATTTTAATAAAAACACACCCGGTATTATCTAGTAAGCATGTAGAAAGCATTCGAAGTCTGTTTCGAAGTTGTCAGATTGGGGAAAAGATACATGTGTAATACCTCTGCACTGAATGGGCAAGTTATTCCAGATTTATAGACAATCAAAACGCAGTGTTCAATACATCATACGTACATATATCTTATTAACCAAGCGCGAGGGCCGTACTGGGAGAATGTCGGCCCGAGGTCTTGACAGTACGGACCGAGCGCAGCGAGGTCCGTACAAAAAAGACTGAGGGCCGATATTCTTCCTGTACGGTCCCGAGCAAGCTTGGTTAATAAGAGATTTATTATACGACTTAAGTTCAAAGGGACACAAGTGCGGTATCATTCGGGACCATTCGGGACAGTGTCCGGTCCAATACTGAGAGAATATTGACCGGCAATAGAGCATTTTGATTGGTTGATTTTAGTTATTGGCCCTCTGACTGCCCGAGTCGTGTAATAATAACACAAATTTGGTATCAAGAGATACCAAAGATAGACTTAATTTAGCTTACATACTTTCAGCTTGTAAACCGATTTGTTCTTCAAAAGCATCGTTCAATCCTCTTCCATCATTTAACATGTCTAGTCTTTCTGCTATGAACTGTTAAAATAATGACACATGAGCCTTCTGTTCGAAACCTCAGAAAAAAAAAAAATTATATTATTATTTGTGTAGTATCCCCTGCCATGTTTAGCTTGAAATTCAAGACCCTCCAAGCCCATTCTCTCAAAAACGATTATTTCGAGCGTTTACAGTTGGCTTTATGACAACATAGAGTCAGTTCTCTCGTTACTGCAAAATGTAAACAAACGTTGTACTGGCAAGCCATAATGCTTTACGACACTATACAGCAATATACAGAAAAATAACCAGAAGGGGCTCGATACTTTTTATGGTGAAACAACTGCGTTGTATAAAACGTGGGAAAAAAATATCACCATACATCGTTTTGTAGTCAACTGATTGGTTGAGAAAATGGCGGGAATTTCATCTAAACCAATCACAGAGTTTCAGTAGCAGAGCGCGCGTGGCCGCCGAAAGTAAGACCAAAATGGGTCCCAAAATGGTGGACATCGATCGACCTTGTAAATTGCAATCTCTTTCGTTCTCATTTCCTGCATTTCGTGCAAAAACGCCATTGTCTTTCTATGCACAAGAAAAGATGCTTCTCGAAGGAAAGGTAAGGATGAATTATTACCTGCTCAAATATTTGCAACTGAAGAATGAACTCAAGTAACTGTCTGGTACTGTTGGACTTTGACTGGACAAATCTAAGACATCAAACAGAGGGAGTGGAAAAATTTCCATACAACCCCATACAACCCCATACATTAATTATGCAGTCCATTTCATAAAGACTAAATATAAAGGTTTCTTTGCAACACTCTGATGATTAATGTATGGGATTATATAGAAATCTTGCCGAAAAAGAGTAACAGACACATTTAGGACAAACGCTTTCGAAGCGTGTAATGTTTTCTAAAGGGTTAGAAAATAAGTTTTCCTCTATGTTCTTCTGGACGTGTGGCTCCTCAGTGATATGGATATACATGTAGATGACAGAACGAGAATTACATTGCACAGTTGGGGTTTTATGAACATGTTGGATGGTTTTACTGAGCAGTGAGGGACAACTAGCCGAACGAATCAATTCGCGTGCGTGGGACAGAGCCCCATACCCATGGAATCTGATCAACCTCTTTTCGTTTTGTTGTCACGTGACTCACCAAGCGTACGTTCGTACGTGCCTTCAGATTTCACGGGTAAGGTAGGGGAGACTATTAAAACAAAGGGAGGGGTGTCTCAGGCGAGTCTTGGCAAATGCACCTCTTTTATGTTATCATTAATATTACGAACTTGGGAGCTCTAGGCTTGGCTAAATCTATAATTATATCAACCTTTAGGTGGATGTCCCATCGACATCTGGGTTTTATATCCTTTCTTCATTAAGGTGATTATTCCACAATGCACTTTATAAGCAGTTGAATTAACTACTAAAAGAACATGAATACTCACGCGTCCCTGTCGAAGACGATCTTTTCGCCCTAAAGGTGTTTAACACAAATGTAGTTGTTCATTTACTTTGTTCAAATTATTAAAATCCCTTAAACATACATTCAATACTACTCTAACAACAAAAAAGCAAACACTGAACTGAGATAAAAATTTGTTCATCATACTCACAGGCTTGAGCCGTAAGGCATCTCTGTAGCCTCCTATAAGTGATACCATGGCACACAAAAAAGCTCTTGAAACATGGTCATCAATTGGATAAACAGGTTTTTTAAGGGTGCTCTTGAGAGTTGATACCTGAAATGGAAATGTTTGCTGCTCACAAGTCCTTACCTCTAGGCATAATTATAACTATGTCTTTACACGTAATTGACCACTCCCCTCAATGGGGTTTTTCTGGGCCAATAAGAACAAATTGGACCTAAACATTGTAAAAAAACAGTCTTAAAAACCACAACTGCCAAGAGGGCAGACCAGTTGACTATATAGAAAACCTAGCAAAAAGGAGTTGAACTCAACACAAGAACAAATTCAGTGAGTAGCAAGGTGGTTATGAATGAACTTGGGACCACCGCCCAGCCCCCTCCTCCCCTCCCCCCACCCTCCCAACCACCTGGCTGCACTGCTTCCAATGAATCCTAACTCATTCTATTCCAGCTTCCATGGAATATCACTTACAAAACATACCTTTTGTAAAAGTTCTCATGTAACAGCTACATAAATGTAGTCAGGAGTCTGGGCAGTAGACTCAGGGGAATAATTATTCTGTTGATGAGCCCACTAGCTAAACATACACCTTATTACAGAAGGAAATTGTACTGGTACTGAATGGAAACTTTGTTAAGCATTTAGCACTAGTCAGTAGTTGCAACTTACTACGCTGGGAGGAAGCTGTGATACATCATCAAATGGACTTTCTATTGTATCTGTATCAGCATCAAAAATAACAACTTCATCAAGTGGCATTAGACGAACTTTCTAAAAATGCAAAGCAACAAATGAACATTAACCTGAAGTTCAAATACAATCAGGACACTAAAAATTTGTAACAAACATTCAAAGAAATTTTAAGAAATGTTTCATTCAAAAGCCTGCATACAAAATATCTATTAATCTAGAAAAACACAAAATGCAATAGCTTAAAAAATCTCAAGTCAAAAGGGCCCTTGGGTGGCTGCGAGTTAGTTGGTGAGTATGTTTGTTTTTTTTTTTTTGCATGGTTCTGTGACTGATTGCTTTTTGCATTTTAAGTCCTGGTTAAAACATTCAAATCACTTTAAATTTAGTACCTACCGGCATTAATGATGCATGAACTCCCACCAAGAATGGCATTGGTGCACTATTGAAAATGTGTAAATATATAAATATGTGTTACTCTCCTGTTACCATGTATATTTGCTAGTGTTACACTACTATTTTTTAGAACAAAAGAAATCAAATAGTCAGTGCACAAACTAAAAGCTGCCAGCTACATATATTTTTTACAAACTAACCAACAATAGTCCAACAGATGCCGTGGCACAATGGGAACAAACATGTGTTGCCTAAAAACAATAAAAAATGTCATCAATCAGTTTCCTATCACTTATCAAAACATAATGGAAATGAGCACCACCGACAAAACAGCATTTATAACACTTTAAATCTAAAGAAAGCCACCTATGGTCTTTACCATTACATTAATTACACCCTGAACTGGTGTAAGGTAAGGAAATAAAAAAAAAGTAGGCAAAACCTACCAGTGCATAGGATATAGAAGGGATGATGCTCCATATGTACAAGCAGTCAGCTGAAAAAGAGAATAATATTGATATTTGATTGAACAATTTAAGTCAAACCAGTTTCTGCCTCCAATTATACTGCAAAAACTTATAGGTTACTAAACTCATCACCAAGGAGTTCCTTTGGGGAAATCTCCTTTTTAAAGTGTAAACAAAACACAAGAATAAATCAACATACCAAATTGAGTTTCTTGGATGTCACTATTATTCGTCTTTCAAAGAACATACTGAAAAGGAGAATTGTAAAGTAAAATAAACACAAACATACACCAGTAAATTAAGGTAGATAATTTTATCCACTGGCTAGTGGCAAGGATTCAAGGAACATGACCGTCACAATAACTACCCAGACAGCAAATAGTCATTTACATATTGAAATGCAAAAAAAAAAAAAAAAAAAAAAAAAAAGAACAACAATAATGTATGTACTATATAGAGGTAAAGTAACCATTACCTGGCAAATATAAATATCATAATTGCAGGATTCACAGCAGCAAAGTAATCTGTGAGGTTCCTCTGTAAAAAAAAAAGAAAAAACAAGCAAACATACCCATCAATTGTGAATTGCCTTGAATCTGAACTGGGTTAGGAGGTTCCCACCTTTCCATGTATAACATGTACTCCATTATAACAGGAAAATAAATTAAATGCTTCATTAAATTGACATAAATTAAGGACACTCATGTTAATTCAAAATGATTTGAGTTTTGTTATCTTCATTTCTGTGTTATTAATCAAAAGGCTCATTGATTTTAACTTAAATTTGTTGATTTTCATCATTTTGACAATGGACAGTAGAAAGAATGCTCCTTGATAAGTATCAATTTCCTAATTTTAGTTTATACAATATTTTGAATCCCATATAAAATCAGTACTATACCATTGTGTATCATATACTTTTCTCCTTAAAGTTGAGTTCTAAAATAATGAGAACCAAGGCAGGATAATTATTTTGCCTATTCAATTATTTCAAGTTAATAAAACATGACATAGCTATTGCTTCAATGCACTCACATCATCTGGTATACTAGGTAGCTTAGTAGTATCTGGTACAACAAAGGAAAAATCCTAAAATGCAACAAAAATAGTATTCAAATGCAATAATGTTTTCATTAAAAAGTTAATGCACTCTACAAGACAACAGCAGCAGGTTTAAGGGTGCCAATTGTAAATTGAAAAACTTGAAATATTAAATGATCAATCAAACTGTTTTTCAATATTATGCAAGTTCTTTTAAAACCAGAACTAAACAAGGTAACCAAAGACTGTTATGGATCTGAAAAAATTAGGAATTACCAGACATGTATGCTGGTTACCCCTTTTTCCCACTAGTTTTAATGAGGAACCTGCATGCCGGATTGAAATAAATTTTTTTTTCAAACAATCATTTCAAGTTATCCTCTATCAATCTTCACCTCTAAAAAGATAAATTTGAGTGGTAACTTACTCTTTTGCCTTCATCCACTGCAACAGATACACTGGAACCTGGTTCTTCAGGTGCTTGACCATATAGATGATTCAGTATTGGAAGTACTGCAGTAACCTGTATATTGTGTTACAAAATGTGAAAACAATAGATGCTATCCCCCTTCCATTCAGAGTAAAACAAAACTAAACTTAGACCTTTACAATTCTGCAAATTTCACCAAATAATAAGAACTATGTCCTGGTACTAATATAACATAACACAACTCACAGTGACAACGAATTTGCACAATATATGGTACAATATTTATACTCAGCCTGCTTGTGTTACAATACAGTGCATCTACATTAGGCTAGTTTACTTCATCAACAATAGTACACAAAACTTTCTCCAGTTTAAAAGTCACAGCTCAGTTAGCTTACAGTGGAGCAGGGCTTGACACTAACGGTAGCCAACTAGTCACATACTAGACTAGTCAAAATTCATTTATGGTCAGTGGCTTTTAATTTCCATAATGGAAATACTAGCCAGTTTGGCCAGTAAACAATCTGAAATTGTTCTAACATCTACGTTGTCACTTGCCACTTGGCTAGTAAGTTGAAAGTTAGTGTCGAGCCTTGGTGGACAGGTATACTACCATTCAAAAACGCTTCCTTTTGGCATCCTATCAAATTGAGAGCTTCAGAGGTCTAAAATATTATAGTAACCTTAACTGCTGTATTTCAGAAATCTAGCACTTTCAAAAGCCCACAACACCTTTCGTTTTCCTGAGAATACATGTAGAAAGTAAAGATAGCGATTCAAAAATGGCTATCATGTTTACATAATTCATACACAGTGTATACTTTCTAGCTTGACGTCTTAATAAAAATGGATAGAATGTTATTGCATTCCCAATTTGTCAACTCTTGCAAAATAATATAATCTAACAAAAGATTAAAAAAAAATTAAGCATATTATGAAGTATTTTTACCTCATTTCCTCTCTTCAAGTCTGAAATCCTATTTAGAAGCTCATAAAAAATTTTAAACCATGGCAAATAGCTGAAATGAGAGGTGAAATTATTAATGCCACATTTTACTAGAATTATGAACTTTGATTTTATTCAGTTAATAGGTACAGTTTACTATTCGACAAACAAAAACAAAACATGTGCCACCGTTAGATATAAAAACACTAAATCATCTGTCTGTAAAATAAACACACTGTAAAATGGCTGACGTTGTTGCTAAGGCGCTTTATTGCTCGTCACATGATACACAAATAAAGACGTGCTAAGGTAGTCTACGTATTTATGTCACACTGTCCAAGCATAATACCTTAGAATGCACAGGCAGGTCTTGACATCTGGAGAATAGCGGCAAAACCCAAATCTATACTTTCCTTCAATGTCAGTGAGAACAAAAGTGTAATGCTGGACGGCTTCCCTAAAAGGAAGAAAACATTTTGTCTCCTTTTTGTAATAAACCTGTTGTAACAACACACTCCAACTTAAAAATTACCCTTTGATTCCCAAGATGTAACCATTATTATCCCTTCTAAACTCTATACATTTCCATATAATTAGTCAAGAGGATTGTACATTACATGTCAAATCTAAAAGATATCACAATAACCAATCTGAGTAGAGGAAAGTCAAATCTAAAAGTAATCACAATAACCAATCAGAATTAAGAAAGATATCTGGGGGACATATGAGGAGAACTCAAGGTGAAAAAAGAAATCTTTCTTAAGGGCCAGAAAAATCAAGAGTCCCAATAGTCCATTTTACAGTTGTGTGCTTGGTTGCCAAGCCTTTGAATGGGAGTGAGGCTGAGGGTGACCTTGTTATGACACAAACCTTGTTGCCTTTCAAATGTAAATCACTTTGTTATCATGCTAACTAGATACAGGTCTCTATCATGACAAGGTCACCTTCAGCCTCACTCTGAATCAAAGGCTTGGCAACTAAGTACACAACTGTAAATTGGCCAATTGCAATTGGTTTCAGTTTTCATTGGATTGGTTAAGAATTTGTGTAGGTTTTCTAGAATAACCACCCAGTGAAGCAAAGCAAAACTAAAACAATCCCTGGTTACTTTTGACTCTTAATTGCACTCTCCATTTCCTTCTTGCAAAATGATGTATGGTATAGTATGAGGAAATAGCACCTCTGGGAATTAAAAGATTTAAGGTTATTCCTTCTACACATTCACAACTTACAGCAGGATTTGATGTATACTTACGAACTTGTGACACAAGGATAACAAAACTGAGGAATTGCCTTTAATGCTCCCTGAAAGAGGACAAATCAAGTAAGTTGTGATGTCGACAACAAGTTAAGGTTACACCATCCATCATCATCACCTTTAGTGGCATTTGATCAGACACCTACTTTTTCATCAAAGTCTGTGGGATGAATAAACTTTGTTTCTGGACCTACAAAAGATAGCAATACATTAAATCAGCAAAAATTAAAAAAGGCACAAATTATCATACCAACCAATATCAGGTGCTGGAAAAGCCTAATAACCTGAGTAAATGTTGTATCTACATGGGGAGGATTGTAAAGTTAGAGATTTGAGTCAATTACAAGGGATATTCCAAATTGGAACCACTATAGGCCCTTCTTCCTGGCCTAGCTAGAAACTATTGTGGAACAACTTTGGTTCAGACACTGATCTAACCATGTAATTGTGTCAAATTCAATGAAACAATTATAATATGCTATACTCTTAGTTTCCTGACACCGCTGAAAACCTGGAATTATATTGAGATCAGTCATTTGATCCAATGTTTACATGCACTTCTGTCATTCTGGGTGGATCCAAATTAAAATCAATTTCAGTTCACTAAAAAGTTAAGCAGACAACCCACACCTCACTGTGAATGTTACACATTAACTTTTTTCATAATACAACATATGCACCATATGCTTGAAAAATTCCCTGTACTTCACTGCCACCAAAGAAGGAAAAAAAGCCCCAATGTCTTGAAGGATAGCATAACTAATATGAGAATTCAACTAAATTTATAAAATAAACAATAACCTTCCAAACAATTTATCAAGTAGAATTTTTAAGTTAAGTCTACATATCATCTAGTCAAGTTTCAAACATCATTGAGAAAGATTCTCTGTTGACAAACGTTGCGATCGAAAACAGCACAGCTAAGGAAACGAACGATCAAAACCTGAAAAACTATACATGCAATTTATGACTTATTCATCGTGTTTAAATAAAAACAGTGCGGGTAACGATCACGCTTATGTACGTTACTACCTATAATTGAAAACAAGGCAATTTCCTCGATGCAATCATGATGTTTTGTTGTTACCATTATGCATGGAGGAACTTATAATTTGCCTTCATTCAACTGGAAAACAAGTGCAAGATCAGAACTCGTTTAGTGGTCTATATTTCAATTCTCGAATCGCAATAAGTGCATTTATCTCCAGATTGCCAGCCAATGATGACACTCCGTCTGGTTCGAGTAAGCATTTATCGCGTATTGACGGTAAAGAAAAATGTGGGTCACTGTAAAAACAACAAAGGTCAAAGTATACAAAAATATTACTCCAGATTTCTAATTACGCTTGCCAATTCATTATACTGGTCAATAATAAGTTAATTTTCCACTGAAATGATTAGAGTTTCGAGTCCGTGCTCATCTCCTCGGGAATATTAGACTATTACTTGTTATCTTAGAAATTATCGCTGAGAAAAAGGAGGTTACTGGCTCGATTGTCTTCACAGAATAGATATGTATTTCCAGGTGAAATGTACAGTGACAATACCTTCACTATCTGTCGGGGCAGCGACTTCCAAAAAGCACTCAAAAATCTTTTCAGGGGAAGGCCTGATTAAAACAAAGTAATCATCAATATAAATCAAGATCCACGAGTAAACTTTACGTAAAGATTATACCTTAATCTCGAGCCCATTTCGTGTGTAAATCACCTAGGCAAAAGGTAAACTGCAAATGGCTCCACCGGCGGCCATGATCGTGTCATGAAAGCCACTTCCGATTCGATTTGCGCTTGCGTCATATTGGCCGGGGGAGGAAGTCGGGAGGCACCGGAAGGGGCACGTGAGAGGTGCGCTAAACAATCATTGTGAGTATTAGAAATTAGACCAAGAGAATAAAATAAAACCAATTTGGCACACTCAAAAACACCAGATATTTTATCATTACATCATGAATAAACTGCAAAACTGAAACAAAATATTTTAGCGCGCGTTTGTTTGAAGTTGTACTCTTTGTATCCGGGTCTGTTTGCCGTGGCCGTCTTGAAGTAGGAATTGTGGATTTTGCTGCATGACTATTCTGCTTTGCGAATACAGTTTGCGTTGAATGACGATGCGTCCATACACTCTCATATAATAAACCGAGTGATTGCATTGTTTACTTTAAGTAGCACTGATCTCTTTTTACGGTAATAATCTGACGTAGATTATGTTCTGAAACGGGTTACCCACTCATTTGAAGAACACAATAGTCCTTTCCACTTTTCAAATTATTTTTTAACCACAACTGATGGTCCAACCAAGGAATCATGGTAATTAATCCTCTTCCCCTCCGATCTGATGCCGTGGTACCTGGTATAACTGACCGTTCAAGTGTAGCAGACGGCTAAGTAGGAATTTCGGGAAAATGTGTTAAAAGTGTAGGCGAAGTTAACACCCACAGGCAAATCACTACTGATGTGATCATTAGTTTTAGATCTAAGCTTAAGATGGGATTTCAAATTTCTGCACGGTAAAAAAATAATTGGTTACGGTTATTAATTCATTTGATAGGCTTCATTGTAAAGTTTACTTTGTTTCATAGGAAAGGAGATGCCATGATCTTCGGTCACCTTACCAGCTCACTTTTGACGAAAATTCTGAAATGAAGGCTTTACAATCTAGCCAAGGGTTTTTTTTTTTTTTTTATGTCGTTCCGTGAAAAGACGAAAAAGCGATATGGTTCAATAACCGCAACATCGCACCCTCTAATACTGGAACAGTCTGGAATGTCGAGAATTTATCAGTTTGAAAAATTCGAAACAATTATTCAACGTCAGTCCCTTAGCAAAGACTACAATAACGGCAGAAACTTGAGTAGGTGCACAACAATGCAGCTGATTATACGCCACACGTCCTCCTGTTCCATTGCAGTTTCGTGTTAGTTAGGTGGACAATAACCCAACAAGTACTCCCTCAGGGTATATTGTACTTCCAAGAAACTGAAATACACCAACACTGCATCTATGTCTTATTGAGTGTTTCAGCATTGTTGATATAAGAAAGACTAAACTGACTTCCGAATTCAAGACCTTTATATTCGGGTAGGCCCATCAAGACTATGAACGTTCGAAGATTCCGTTCGAGGGCGGGACTGGATGTTGATGCTTAAGAACTCCTTTTCATCGGCTGTTTATAAGCCTCACGAGAGGATCTTTGTTTTAACCACTTTTAGACAAACCGTCAGGGGTAATGGTTGGCAAAAATAAAATTTAAACTTTTTCGACGGAGAAAGACGCAAAAAGACGGGTATTGGAAGCATTAGTAATTGAGAAGAGAATTTAAAAGCAAAGGTTGGGGTTGTGGTACTTGATAAAATTATTAGTATAAAACACTTAAGCCCCAGTTATACATTCCAAGCTAAAATGACTTAAGTTTTATTACTACAAAGATACACTGTATTTTCAATAAATGTTAAATTAAGGCAGTCGGTTCTGTTTTATTTTTTTGTTTTGTATTGTTTTGAAAGCGTACTGGCAAACAGTCTAGTACAAACAAGAAAGACGTAAATGGGTGTCTTTAAATTCATTATTTTTTTTTTTACTACTTTTTAGTTTAACCGTAGTATTACGGTCAAATAGAGCTGTTTTGAACCTAGTTTGGTGACTCCAGCTTGTTTACATCAAGTAGAAAAATGGAAAACTAAGTGACAACGTAGTGCTTAGCCCAGTAAATAATTTTATTCTCAGTTCATGAACAAGTAGTTCTGTCAAATAAATACAGCACTCAGCTTGAAAATCCAAAGTGATTTATAAATGTTTTCGAATATGAATTTAAGTTAAATATAATCACATATAAAAAAAAAAAAAAATTAAAACTAAAAGTTGATTAAAAACATATCATACATGTATGAAGTAAAATACATCTTGTAAAAAAATAAAAGTGCTCTTCCATAGTTTTGGCTTACGAAGTGGTGAACTGTTCATTTTCAATCAACCAAGCCCATCATGTCGTCCACGGATCCGCCTGGCCAGCTGCATGTCCTTGGGCATGACAGTTATTCTTTTAGCATGGATGGCACACAAATTACTGTAAATTAAAGCAAAAAGAAAAACAAAAGGGAACGAGACAGAAACCAAGCGTCATTAAAATCTACATTCATTGCAATGAAGCACATTCATTCACAAGTGTACACTGTGCATGTAAATTTAACAAAAGGTAACATAAAATTAAGTTGAAGCACATGAATTACACCAACTACATGAAGAAGAGAGAGAAGGGAGTATAAAGGAACAAGGTATTAAAAACAAAAAGAAAAATAATATATTGTGATAGGTATAAAACAATTGGAATGGTACGCATCCTCAAAAAGTCTGACAAGGAATGCCTCTGCTGCCTGAAAATAGAAACAAAAGATTTCTTCAAAGAATGTATTAACATGCGTAGAGTACTCTACAAACTGTTGGAGACAAGTATTACTAGATAATAGGTTATCATGAAACAATTTTGGGGGATAATACTGCACTAAGAAGTAAAATATCAAAAGATGGAAAAACCATTCCATTTTCCCCCAGCCTCAAAGTTTATCATACTTTTACCTTCACATGCTATGTAACAGCAGTAACACTGACTTCAGCACATAATTAACAATGTACCAATACTTAAGGTAGAATGCACCACAATTAAAGCAAAAATTTCACAGAATTCCTTACCTCCTGTAATGCTAGCAATGCTGTAGCTTGCCACCTTAATTCTGCATGCTGGTAAAATTTGTCAGCAACTTCTCTGACCTATAACAAATAATTAGTAAAATATGAAAACTACATATAACTAAAACTATAAAAGCTTTGTTTTACAATTTTTCAATAAAAAGAAGAAATACTAAAAGTTTTAGCCAAGTGATATTAATTTAATATGAAACTGAGAAAGAAAGGAGTATTTTTGGGAAAAATTACCAGTATTGTACCACATGGGGTTCACTAAAGGACTTAATCATACCAAGAAATAAGTTCATAGTTGAGAATCTCTCAGAAAGTTTCTGTACAATCCAAATATTCTGCAAACAGTTAGTGACAAGAAAAATAACTTATTAAAGTGCACTTATTTATGAAAAGGAATTAGTGTATGAAAACGTTTTGATATTGAAATAGTAAACATGATAGGTGCAAAGGCTCTATCTAGTCTCAGAAATCTGGGGTGCTCCGCTCTCAAAATTTAAACAAGTCAAGTAACCCTAAGAGAGAGGTTAATTGCCAATGCAGTGGCATCAAGGCTTGGTAGAGTGCAGAGGTTTCAAAAAAATGTTAAGTAGGCAGCTGCTTAGTGAGAGTAACCGACCGTACCAACAAGGGGCTGTCAAGCCCCTTAATCTAAGGGGGGTCTGGGGGCACGCTCCCCCAGAAAATTTAAACTAGGGGGGTCTGGGGGCATGCCCCCCCAGAAAATTTTAACATCTGGAAGGTCTGAAATGCCATTCCTGGAGTTCTGGAGACCAAATCAAGTGCCAAAAGATTAAGGAAAACTCCCTATCAACAGCAACATTTTTTTTTTATTTTTACAATACTAATAAGCTGAAAATGGAAGTTTGCATGCATTTCCTGGAAGTTTAAGGTCATTGTCACTAAAAAAAATGGAGCTGAGCAGAATCACTTACTACCAGTAAATCACCTCATGCTAACTCGAAACTAATTAAATCAATCAACTAATCACTATTTTCAGAGAGCTTTCTTTTACAACTGATTTTGCTCATTTGTCTCGAAATTAGAAGTGTTTCAGTTTGGCAATCTGATGTAAATTAAATCATCCATGTTTATAAAACATCAGTTCTTAAAAAAATCTTTCACTGCAATCTTAGGTAATAGGCAAATGAATATTTTACTGACAAATATTGAGGGGTGTATCTGTGCTAGAAAGCGTCTAGTTGCATATTTAATCTTTCATCCATTTGTCTTTGTTTTTTCCCCGTGAACCCATAAACAGTTCGCGGGTGAAAAACATTCCAAGCTTCTCTGCCTACCCACTAGGACACCCGCCACACAAGCGCCAGAAACCGTGATAAGATCAATTAGCTGCAGCTTTTAGCTCAGACTTCAAATGCGAGTGGAAAAAAATGATAAAATGCTTACATGAGCGTCCGATTTGATTTCGTTCTGTTCTTTTTGTAATACCATGAAACAAACAAGTTTGCTTGTCATTCAAGAAAATACAGCTTTCATTCAAGGTTTGATTAATCAGGCCACAATGAACTCCTGAACACGATAAAAAAAAGGCAATTAGATTACATACTTTGCATGCAGTTGAATTTTTTGTAAACCTCCTGCATTTGATTGGCAAAACTTAAAAATGTGTTAAAATTGACTGAAATACAGCCCTTTTGATGATTATTTAATTTTGAAATTGAGGTAGAAAGTTCATACAAGCCCATCAAAATGAATTTTAATTCAGTTTTCAAAGAATCTTTCTTTAATTACTTAAATTTAGGGAAAAAGTAGCCAACTTCTCTGAGCGAAGTAACCAACGCTTTTCATCAGCCGTCAGTCCTTATTGAAAGCACCGAGAGTGGAACCCTATTAGAGTTCAATTCCTGTATCCAGTGGCCCATTTCTGAGTTGTGGTGATTCTTTTCAAAGCAAGAGAGGCTATCAATGAGTAACCATTCATGCCACTTGTCCCTGAAGTAAGTCTCATTTTCAAATGGAAGAATTATTTTGGAAATGATTCATAAGATACTCCATGTAATTCAAAAATGGCCACTTCTATTCAAACACCAAGGTCATGAATATGCAAAGCAAAATAATGGAGATGACTGCAGTGACTAGTTAAAACATTGAACAAAACCATCACAATGCATGTTGCTGGTAACATTATCTGCATTCAACAGAAAATGTAAATCGAACCTTAACTTTTTAGATGAAAAACTGACACTGCAGTAAACTACACCAAACTTTACAACATTAATGTTAATTAAAATCAAACTTACCACTCTAACAAAAGGACCTTTTCTGAGTAAGAGATGAGTTGTCTTTTGGTAATGTTTAATTTCCATCAAAGCTCTGGTCCCAGGCCGATATCTCCTTCTTTCTGTGACCAAATTGAAAGAGAGATTGAATGAATGATATCTAATTAACCATAGATCAATAGATTATAATATTTTATCCTATTCCCCACTAAGAACTGTACCATACAGTGAATGGACACTCCATGTACAAAAATGTAAATATTGATGTAAAAACTGAGAAGTAAATAACTGTCCCCATGGTTACAAGGCTCATCAACATCACAGATTTCCATACAGAGATAATTTGCTTAGCCTTCATTTATTGAAATTTTGCATGACCCACTGAGTGCAACCAAAGAAAATTTCCACATGCAATTTCTAGACATTTTCTGAAGGGGGTATTATCACCTATCCACAGGAAAAGAGCTGACAAATTCATTCCAGTACATGAAAGATCACTTTGGAAAACATCCTGGAATTTCTTGAAGATCAACTTTGATAGGATAAAATCATAGCATTCCCGTTACCTTGTGGGGATGCGTATGATGCAAAATTGACTCAGAAGTGAATGGAACCCATGGCCCTTTTTTTTTTCTTCTCGAAATGTATTCATATTATTGGCTTTTAACTCTAGAGATGGCAGTTTAAGGAACTGTTTGAATCTCATTTTATTTACAATAATGGATTAAATTTGCTGTCCGCATTTTCGTTTGCAGAGTGGACGACAATGATGTAGTTGGTCTAATTGACTGGTTGATTTCGAGAACGTTTTGATCGATTATAAGATGACAGATAATTCGAGCTTAAACATAAACCGACAATTCTTTCATTGGTCCTACAATTTTCTTTCATCATCGACGACAAAGTACTGTAGTTAATAGTTACATGCAAAGGTTGATTAAATCAGCTTACTTCGTTCACTGCCTTCATAACCAGGAGCTGATCTTTTAGAATTACTGTATATCACTTCAGATGACGGCGAACTACGCTTTTGTGGACTTTTCCTTTTCCTTTTGTCACCAGGTGACTTTTCAACCACATTTCGAACCATGACTGACACCTTCTCCGTACCAGGAGAACGCTTCAGCTTCCCGCTCGTTTTCCAGTGACGGCTAGTCACGATTCAAAGAACCGTTCGGAGTCGACGCGTAAGACTCATAGGGTCAGCGGGCGCAAAATGGAGATGGATTGAACAACTTGCATGAAATGAACTGTCCCATCACATAAGTGTCTGATACCTACAACATTCCAACAGCTTCCCCAGGCTTTTGCTTACCTGACAAAATGTCTTCATTTCAAACCTTTTTTTGGTTGCTTGTGTTTGTTCGTTTTTTTGTTCTTATTGCACAAAAAAGCTTTTTAAACAATTGAGACTTCAATACAAGTAATGACCAACGCATCCAAAATTTACCGAAATGGATCACTACGTTTGTGTTTGATAACATTTAAAGGATCTTTGGAATCATTAAAGGAGAATAGTTTCTTTTCCGATCTCGTTATATATATCTCTATGTATTCACAGAGTTCCTCTCTATGCGTTATCTGTTTCTTTAATTTTTCTCCTATAGCTGTGCTCTTGGTAAATGATGTTAACTTCCCAGGTACAGCTCAACCAGACCTTACTTAAGCCTTTGGGGACCAGTAATTTTTACGGTTGTAAAGTTATTACGATATGTTTGAAGAAAACAGTTGATAAGGAATTATAGCTAAGTCGAAATATGACCAACAAGCTTTAAATCGTCAGTATCAGGCACATGCTCCACTTTATAAGCTCGGGCGCTCATTCGAGGAACTTACAGGCTATAGTTGTTTTCTGCAAGAGAAACCGGCTGACGAGAACAAGAGAGATCAAAAGAACATATAGCAGCAGAGACAAGCCCTTGAGTCGGGTCGGGACTATTGAGAGGTTTTTTTTACAATTTTCGGTTGCTTCTATCTGATTTCGAATGATTCCAACGAATTTCGAACGGTTAAGTCAATCTCGGACGGTACCGTTTAATTTCAATGGGACAATTTTGTTTGATGGCGGAAAATGCTGTCCTTGATTCTGGACGAATATGTCAGGTTTCATCATGTACGGTTTTTGACTTTTGAATATTTTCGTCAGGTTTCGGAGAAAATTTCGTCTTCTTAATTTCGAAAGGTTGTCAGCTTTAACTGTGTGAAACTGACCAAAGGCCACGCACAATAAAAAGGAGATGCTTTTTCTCTCTGAATCTTTTCTAATTCTACAATAAACCAGACTCCTTTTTCCTAAAAATTGGCCGGCTGGAAAAGAACCTTGGAGATTTTAAACTGTCCTGTAACAAAAGAATGCGATTGGTGCTAAATCGGAACTTACCATGATACAAACCTCTTGATACAAATTGGATGGAACTAAACTTTGATGTAAATTCTGATTCTGTGAACAGCGACCAGGTAGATAGATTTTTTTAGCTCAAATCGTCGAATTGCAAACTTCAGTCGCTCGGTTTTTGCCTATCGAACACGTTTTCTAGCACGTCACTGTTCGAGATAGCATTTAACACGACGTTAATAAAACCGACGAAAGGGTGAGCGACACTAGCATTTACCTGTTTGAGGGCGTTAAATACTAGGCTATTTTTTTTAATCATAAATTAAGATGCCCTTCTTTCTAACCAGGAGGCGTCTGGAGTTTCATAGAATGTTCCCACGTCAAATACCTCGTCGTCCGACCGGCGACTTCGCCCAGTAATTAACATCGTTATTTCGCCTGCAGGGGTGGTGCACGTTTCGGTGGTGTTCTTAGCCTGACCCCGCTTTCGCGCGCTTTGTTCATACTTATTAAAGCTTTACGAGACAATTTTAGATTTAATCAAAACTCAGTCGGTATTTCAAAATCGTTGTCTCTGTTTATGGGAGCATAGACCATTTGACCCCCGGGCATTAAATTTGATTCAATTACTTTGTCAGATTTGACAGTAAATAATGGTTTCTCGACACATATGAAAATAATATTTAACAACGCCACAAAAAAAAATAACATCAAATGAAACACATCAAACAAGTTTTCTTTCTATCGATGTCTTTCTCTTTATTATAACATGTCAAAGGTTCATCAATTGATAACTCACCGTCGATATATATATATATATATAAAGTGTGACTTGATTTTCGTAGAACAGTGCTCAATACATAGAAGTAGAGCGAAGTATATATTGTGGGAGGAAAAAGACAAGTAAACTACAAGTTCATCCCTACAAGCCTGTTTCGTGGTCGCCCACTCGTCAGGGGATTTCCTGACGAGTGGGCGACCACGAAACAGGCTTGTAGGGATGAACTTGTAGTTTACTTGTCTTTTTCCTCCCACAATATATATATATATATATGTCGCCCACTCATATATATATATGAGTGGGCGACCACGAAACAGGCTTGTAGGGATGAACTTGTAGTTTACTTGTCTTTTTCCACCCACAATATATACTTCGCTCTACTTCTATGTATTGAGCACTGTTCTACGAAAATCAAGTCACACTTTATATATATATATATATATATATATAAAACTGTTTGTGAGCTTCAATAAAAATAATTGCATAACCATAACCTTCACTCATGGGTCTTGAAAGGTAAAAAAAAAAAAAAAAGCTTGTAATGAGTAATTTCTGATCAGGACTGAATTGTATCAGTACAGGTACAACTGTCAGGTCTAATGATATAATATCCGTATTTGTATTCGTTCCATAAAAGTACATATTCCATCCTTTGATTCTAATTTTGTAGCATTTTAGCCACTTCTAGCTACAGATTTTGATTTACGACCGTGAAGGTGACTGCTGTTTACTTAGTTTTAAATCAAGGCCCTTCAAATGAAACTCGCTTTCTTGTTCCTTGCTTGTGATCGTTTATGAGTTTCCCTTCTCCCTCGTTAAGAGAAATTGGACGTTGAAGTGAGATCGGGGGTAGAACACAACTTAACGATCGCGGCGAGCTTGTCCGCGTGCTTGTGCGTGAGCTTGTTGAGCTGTTCTGTTCTGAAATGGCTCTTTTAAACTTCCTTACCACGCTAGGGCTACTGAACAACCCATCACAGTTATGGGCTCCAGGGCCTCCTTGACTCATGGGTGCCCTAGACGATGGGCACACAGAATCTTGAGAGGACCATAATGGCGAGCTATCCAAGAAAACACCTTGTTTCCTCCGATGTCTGATATAACATGGTGTATCACTTTGTACTTCCCATTTATCAGAGTCGTCTTCAGAAACCTTTTTTACTCTTTCGTCTGAAGAAAGAGATGTTTGACCAACTTCTTGTAGTCTCGAGAGTCGGCGTTGTAAAAGTCGCTCCTTCTCACGACAAAAAGCCCTCTCTTCCTTCGATTTAGCTTTTTCTAGCAGCCACGTCTGCTTCTTAAACAATTCTTTCTCACTGGCGTTTCTTGTTAGTAGATATTTGGCACCGTTTTTGGACAAAAGCACTTCGGGTAAGGCATTAAATGTGGACATCTTTATATTCCAAAAAACATCTACGCCACAAGCCTTACGCAAGACGCAGATGAAATCTAATTTGTTGCACACCGAGAACAAATTGAAAGAAGAATGTTTATATTTTAAACATGTTTACGGTCCTAGTCCGCCGGATTCCATAATTTACCGCAAGAGAAACTTTTAACAAAGAAAGTTATTCGTTCATCATATTTTGCAATGATAGAGGTGCTCTCTCTAGTGACGTCATGAACTCGGGGCCCCTGAATAATGAATTGTTTATACGTGGGTAAGCAATTCACGCCGCCAAAGCAATTTGTTATGGATTATTTGACAAAAATTATTTTCAAAATACTCGCTAGCTAGTGCAAAACGTCATTTTCCTTTACTCGTCCAGTTTCTTACTGCGCGAAGGACTCTATGATTGTTATCATTTTGTCTCTCCGTATCGAATTTCTCCGTTTATTCTCTGAATTTAAAACTTTGGAATTATAATTTACTTTAAAACTTATTCTTGTGTTTTGTTTACACCAAAAAAAAAAAAAAAAAAAAAAATGATAATAATAAAGAGAGAAACATCGCCTCGATTGATTTGAAAAACAATCTCACGTTAAGTCTGCCTGTCTGTCTACCGTACCTAACAACCACAAGCGAACACTATCCCATGTTCTTCAGAGGAACATCAGTTGAAAAAGTAGTTGTTCCTTTCAATAAAATCCGTTTGCAACAAAACAATTTGCAGATAAAAACTGTCGTTTTCCTCATTGAGCTGTTCGATTAATGGGTAGAGGCGCGCATGACATCAGCTACCTGACAAATAACGCAAGAGAATCTCAATGACTGTTTCCCGACCGGCTTTCCACGATTTCCCTCGGGCATTTTGCTTCCTCCTCGGTCTCAAGTAGGGAGTCATAATT
Source organism: Stylophora pistillata (assembly GCF_964205215.1). NCBI lineage: Eukaryota > Metazoa > Cnidaria > Anthozoa > Scleractinia > Pocilloporidae > Stylophora > Stylophora pistillata. The sequence goes on from NC_142522.1 coordinate 25,850,121, forward strand.
GAAACAAAAGTCAAAAAAAGTTTTATGAGATAATAACTACCACATTGGCCCCGACTTTAATTATTTGTTGGTTAACTGATTTCTTCGAAAAGCCGTTCGACGTAAAGATTTAGTCCCAGGGTATGACAGAATTTATGAAAATAATTTTTTCTTAGTTTATTTCCCAGTAAAATGAAGTGGGTCATTTATCTCTTTGCTTCAAGCCTTACCATGGCGATAGTTTTTCTTCAGTTTCGAATGATTTAACTGATAAACGGACTGCGGAGCGTAGTAAACGCAATTTTGCATACGTGCAATTAATGGAGTCGAATTTTTCAAGGGAGCCATTTGTGCTAAAGGCAGCAGTTTATTCTCTGTATGGAGAAAGTAATGGCGGAAAAAAAGTAAATTTAAAAATAAATTATTTGAAAAAATTTAGCTTTGGGTATATTTCATCGCTTTGAAATATTCGGGATAACCAATAACTCCATACTTCATTTTCCGAGGATGGTTTCAATAGAGTCTGTTGGTTAAGTCGGCTCTACCTCAACCAAATCAGTTTTGTAAGAATTGTCCATGGTATCTACCAAAGACCAAACTCTCATGACAAAAATCAAATACCTTGGGGAAACAACATACATAGAAGAAAAGACAAAGGGAAAATAAAAACTTCCAATTAAAATTTAATTTAATTTCTCATCTATGACAAATGCTCAGAGTCTTAAATGTACAAAAAAATATCACTTGTGTTGTAACACTCCGAGAAAAAAACATATTCAAGAATACTGTTTCAGTGGGTCAATAAATGTTCCAAACGAGTTGCACTGGACACAATTTCAGGTCAAATGGGTTCTCTGTAACCAAGAATCTTGTAAGTTTTATTTGGTACCCTGTGGTGGTGTTAGGAGACCACCAACCTTGCTTGCAGCTCGGGAAGGAGCAAAGCCCAGCATTTTTTGTATATTCTGAGTGGAAAAAAAAAAAAATATCATAATTAAGTGAAAGTGTAGTGTGACCACCACCAACAACAGTCCCTCTCAGGACTCTACACTCACCCAGACAATCACACTACACTTTCCTATGTTACCTCCCCCTCCCCCCCTGGTTCAAACTATTTACTGGATCTTAATTAAGTTTAGCAAAAGCAATATCAAAATACTGTGAGAAAGCAGGTATCCATACAAAAAAAATACATTTTTGACAATCAGTCTGTATAATTCTGCAAAAGGTTAATTGACTGTTTGATTGATCAGTGATTCGTTATTTGATTGATTAATTAAACTGACTGCTTGACTGATTGATCAACTGATCAATGGATTCTGTGATTGATAAATTGCAAGCGACTTAAGGGCAGTGAAATTGGAGAGTAGTCTACAAAACATGCATAATTATGGTCTGTATCCACAAATGTTGCATAATACTCATTTAGAAAAAATTATTTTTTGCACAAACCTGTCTCACAGACATTGTACAAAGAATGTAAAGGAAGATAAAGGAGCAGTCCGTAAAATCTGTGCCCATCAAATTCCGATGAGACAAGCCTTGAAGCCAAGAGTGGGGAACAAAGGGAAGCTTTGCAACTACTCTGCCATCAAATCTGAAAATAAGACAACATAATAAGATAAAGAGATTAGAAATTGAGATTAGAAATGCATCCTATAAGTATCTATTTATTATTTTTATCATTATTATTATTATTATTGTTATTATAAATGCAAGAAATACTTCTTCTAACCTCTAGTAATAAATACAATTACACTGGAAATAAAAATGTTATTACTAAAAAAGTTACTCATAACATTTTGCATTCTGTAAAAATGCAGTTACAAAAATCAACACAGAAGGATTTAGGGTACACACTTACATTGAATTAAACATGCCAATGAGAGCTGTAAAGGTAAATCCAATTGCAAAGATGGACTTCATTTTCACCTGCAAAATAATTACAACACATATCACTATATCATATTTGAAACATCTCCAGGGTCAAATCAAATGACAGGAAAGCTTTGCAAGGGCAGGGGACACTCTCATTAGACAGAAGGAACCTCAATAGAAAGAAATAACAATCTTCTTGAAGCTTGGGTAGCATAAGTTTAAAAAATCCTGGCAAACAAAGAAAAGGAATTTTAAGATAATTTTTTGTAAATGTTTAAAACTACCCATAACCCAGGGTTTGACACTAACTCTTCAACTTACTAGCCAAGTGGCTAGTGACATCTTGGATGTTTTAAGATGTTACGACAATTTCAGTTTGTTTATTAGCCAAACTGGCTGGTCAGAAATTGAAAACCTTTAGCCAAAACTGAATTTCTACTGGTCTGTGGCTAGTGGGCTACCATTAGTGTCGATCCCTAATAACCGATGATTCCTGTTTTTCTCCACAACAACATAAATTATGTCTAGTGTTTTATGCTTCCGTGCAATTACAGTATCATCAATTCTTGTCAAGGATTATTGATCAGAATTAGAGCCAAATATAGAGTACATGAATATTGTACACACAAACTTGAACATAATTGTCTCTCACCATTGAAAGATCTCTGTTGTGATTCTTAAGCTTCTCCTCAACTCTTTCTGAGGAAACACAGAAACAAACAGGTGTGAAACACACTTCACTGAAAACTCATGTAAAGCAGTTGTACATGTACTAATATTGTCCAGCAATTACATCAAAATAGGGAAAAACTGATTACCGTCACTGGTATGCTTACCCATTTTCTTCTTTTGACCTCCACCTTGTCTGGGAAGATCTATTATATTTTCTTTTCTCTTCTCCACTAAGTAATACAAGTAAATACCATTAATATGAAGTGTCTTGTTGGAATGCACCATACAGGTATTTTGACTTAACTCTGTCAATCCTCTCAAGGTCTGCTATAGTACATGAATTTGATTGAAAAACATGAAATAAATGAATTATTTGTCTATCATGACAGGTTCTAACAATACTGCCTCACTCAAAATAACTTTTTTCAAGTGGATTCACTCAAGATAAGCAAAGATACTCACACTTTTTACTGTCTTTCTCAACTTCTGCAGTTAACTTTTTATATTTGTCTGTTCTGTAAACCAATAAATAAGTGATTCCTATGAAAAAGAAAGTAAAAGTAAGGTTACTACAGTCACCGAGGTAACTTTTGTATTACAATCTCTTTCTTTGCCTTCTTGATAAGAACTATCAAATAGACAAAACAGATCTACAACCTAATTACAAATAACGTTTTATTTCCTAAGATGGTGACACCACAACACTACCTCACAAGAGACATATTCTTCTGGCCTCGGTTGTTCAAAGAGCGGATAACGTTATCCAATGGATAAATCGCTATCCAGCAGATAAGTGTTACCGAAACGTACTGTGCTATCTACCGGATAGAGATTTATCCAGTGTATATCGCTATCCGCCCTTCGAACAACTGGGGCCTGTAGCACAGCATATCTTTGATCAACATCTGAGATATCAATTTTAATAATCAATAAACATGTGTCATTATAACAAATCATACAATTTTGAACCCAATAACCTAGACAACTCTTGATCACGGTTTTTTTTTTGCTCATCTGTAGCGCATTTTAATGAAATAATAAAAAATTAATTTACTTTTGAACTAATGGTAAATTAAGCCACAAAAAAATACATTAGTTTTATAACAAAACTCTCAAATGGAATTCCTAAAATAATGATACCCTAAATGCACCTTCCTTAAATAAATTTAAAGAACTGATAAGTGAAGACGCTACCGTTTAATATTGTTTTATTGCTATTATAAAATTGTTGTTTATTTTGTATAGTATTGTATGTATTGTTCTTTATTTTTTACGTATCTTTTTGTCACATTTGCGCCGATGCCACAAGCTTTGTGAATTACGATAAATAAATAAATTACAAATGATGAAAGGGGAAGATCCAATTTTTTATGGGAAAAGGATCTCTTCTGTTTTGTTGCTCTGAGTCTGGAAATTTTTCCGTTCATTCTTTCAACATAAGGCTTGAACAGAATATGAAATTGCTAGCAGACAATTTATTGATGTTTACATGCATGAGGTACTTGCAATAAGAGAAAGATCCCTACATTGGAAAATCAAACGGTTAAAATGAACAGGTAACAACAACAAATAAACATTACATTCCTTATGAGGAATCCTAAAAGCTGCAATATTAAAATCGTGATAACCTCTGCAACCAAATGGCGGCCTTGATATTCATTCGAGCTCAAGAATCTCGCGTGATACGTCATGCTACTGGATTGAACATCACTCGGCACGGTTTGTGGCCGTCGTAACTGATACCGAAACAAACCTACCTTCAGAGAGAAGTGCAGTTGCTACCGAAATGAAGAGAATAAGAATCGCGTCAGCCAACATTTTCCCGATCTAGATAGATGAACGAAAAATTAATGGCGGAGAAGTAAAGATCCCCAAAGACAATAATTTATGCTTGAGCCTGCATGCACATGCAGCCAACAAGCTGTCAAAAAAATGTCATGCGTGCATTATTCTAACTTTACCCGGGAAAACTACCACGAGGGTCTTGCAAAAAAATTTCGTTTCAGCGACCATAGTGTTTATTTATACGAACAAGGAGAACATCTAGCGATGCCTTGCATAGAGGACTGGCTCACTGACCCCCTCAGTGTTATTGAAGGAATATTCAATGAAGCAGGAAGCCCAGATCACGAAAAAGTGGGCGAGTTTTTTTCTAGTCGATTGCAGAAGAGCGAAGCGCTCCAGCGAGTTCCCTCGTTGAATGATATTCCAAGTCATCTTCTCAAATCAAAGAATTTAGTCAGATTCCGATGCATGGTGCAGGACATGTTCGATCCTGAGTTCTACCTTGCCGTGTATGAAACGGTGAACAAGGTGGACAACTCGTCGAAGTTGCAGTGCGGAATGTACCAAGATGTCGTCAGATGTCCTGAAAATTTCGAACTTCGCCTAGAGTCACCGAAGAACATAACCAAAGAGAGGCATATTTATTACTGCGTACCAATACCAGGAGAAACTGAATGGGCGAGGAAAGCATTTGCAAGGGGAAAAGAGACTTCAGACTCCGAAGCACAAGTGTCTGGGCGGAGGAACCCTGTTATTAAGAGGGTTCTTGAGGAAGACATGGACGATGAAAATACCCCAGCTTCTCAGCGTGGTAAGTGCCTTGATCATTGCCTCGAGCGAGGTCCATTTTGATTCCTTGTTTTTCAACCACGATAAATACACACACAGTGAAGAATTTTTACCATAATCTCTTGTTCACTTATTGTGCAGTAAGATATTTTTTACTGAAATTATAGGCAATATCCGTGATGAGAGAGAAGATTGTTTTTAAAATAGCAGTGATTCATTTTTACGCCAGAATAGCCCAATTAATCCCTTTCATCCCCCCTCAATTCTAAAATAAACCAGGTCTTGTATAAATTAAACAATTATTATTAAAAAAAAAAAAAGTGTACTAAAATTTTCTTTTTAGTGATGTGCATGAAAGTTGTCAAGTTACCTGAAAATGTCTTGGCATCATATATTTTGCTTCTCTCATCCCTGCTTCTGGTACTGTGTAGCCTCTCCCCATGTCTCAAGTCCATTAGGACCCAGCTTGAAGGGCTACTATACAAGGTCCTAGATCACAAAAATCAAACTATGTGCTGACATACAAATGTCCTTCCCCCAACGTTTTGGAATTTAAAAAGTAACATGTAAATAGGCTTTTTCAGAATTTTATATACAGTACCTTCCCTTTCAAAATGAGCAAAACTTTCTTAGTGAATATGGGTTTATGTCAAAGAAGATACACAAACTATAGCTATTTTAAGGATTTGGCTTTGGGTTTCTCAGAAAGGTTTGTTGTTTACCTCAGAAATTAGGGTTTTCACAGCATTTTTACCACTCAGCCCCTCCTTTCCTTCCCCTGTATACTTCCAGTGACAACTAAGGTCTATGATTCTCTATTAGCATCCTTAGAATAGCATCCAAATTGAAATTCATTTTCTCCCTTAGGGTGGCAAGTGCCCAATGTGGCCTCCAGTGATGATGACGCTAAAAGATCAAAATCCAGGGAGATATCAGGTGGAAGTAATGTTCCATCCCATCCATTAAATACTGATCTAAATTTTCCTCTCCCAAATGAGCATGGCCCAGCTTGCCTTGTCCATGTCTATGATCAAGAAAGTACCCTGAAGGTGAATGACATGGTAGAGTTCATTGGTGTGTTGTCAGTTGATCCTTGTCTTGCTTTGTTCAATGATGATGATATGGGAGATGGTGATGAGCAAGTGCCACTAGGTCCTACCCATGATGACTTAATCACTCCAGAAGAACAAGCTGTTCATCATCCACCGCCCTCACTAGTGCCACGGCTGCATGTGGTAGCATCTTGCAATCTAGTCCACTCTAACCCATGTATCCCTAGCGGCATTACAGGACAGCCATCAATTGCTAATTTACAGCAGCTTGCTGATGTAAGGGGTGAGGTGGTGTCTCTGCTGACCCAGGTTATGTGTGGTGATAGCCTAGCTGCAGAGTACTTGCTCCTCCATTTGATTTCCTCAGTTTACAGCTGGACAGGAATAATGCCTGTTGGAAAGTTTACTTTGAATGTCAGTGGGTGTCCATCCTCAGACTCATTCCCAAAAGAGATGCACAAGCTCGTGGAGCATCTTGTACCAAAGTGTCATTTTCTGCCTATGACCTTAAACAACATGAACACACTGAACTTTGTTCCCAAGAAGGACTACACAGCAAATCGCCTCAAGAGCAGCATCCTTCAGTTATCGCAAAGCACCAATTTAATTGTGGATGAAACAGCTTTGCAAGCTGGCCAACTGAATGCAAATGGTGTCAAAAATGTCACAGCCCTGGGAAATGTCATCTCCTGGCAGAAACTAGAGTATGACTTCAATTTCTACAAAGCAGACTTCACCACCAATCTACTGATACTGATCCTGTCAGAAGGAAAGTCACTGCTTCCTGCAGATTGCCATGTGGCTCTCAGACCCCACCAATCACCCCAACCTGTTGAGAAGGTTTTGAGCAGGATCTCATCAGCCACGATACAGCATATGCGAGCATTCTTGGGTGTAGCACGTCTGGCAGAGTATTCTTTGTCCTCTGAGATGCAGAAGATTCTTCAGGATGACTTTGTGAAAAGCAGGCAAGAAAATCAAAGCAGCATGACTCCTGAGGACTTCCATCTCTTACTTTTGCTCTCACGGCTCATGTCTCTGAGTCATGGGCAAAGCACCTTGACACCTGAGATGTGGAACCAGGTTAAACAGATGGAAAAAGATAGGAGAGCTCGTCTTATCTGTTAGTTCCCACAACTAAGTTGATTCACATGTGTTATGTTAATCCACTGCACAGAGCTGGCCTGAATGGCCCTTGCAGAAACTAAAACTTGCATGTATGTGTTCATTGACTACTGTGTAAGATGATAATGCTGTAAAACTTGAGCATATATCCTTGTACATGTTTAAACTTAAGATGCGTTATGCTGACTTTGATTGTTTTCTGAATACAAAACCACTATGTTATGCTATTGGCTATAAACTGTATTCCACCTTCATCATCTCTTGATTATAGTATATAACGTGTAACAGCTGCCACGGTTTTGCCTGCTGTTAAGAAGACGTTAACAAACTTGTGCGCGCGCGACTCGCGTGCGCGTGCTTTGAGGTTACGAAGCAATCTCGTAAGCAAATCACGCGGATCCTTTTTCAATGTTGACGTGTGCGATTTTTAGAGAAGAGTAGTTGAAGTTTTTTTTGTTTATCGTTTGGTTGTTGTCGTTTGCCGTAAGACTACAGTTTTCTGTGTTAGAGTAAGTGTCTGTTTGGATTTCCCGTTTCGCTTCCGAATACCTAACTTATATTGAAGTTCGTTTTGGTTCGATTCTTACAAGCGGGACTGTTATGTAAGTGCTAATGTTCCTTTCCTTGAGCTTATATATAGTTTTTTTTGTGAGTTTGTTTGAGTTTTTAGCTAGCTTTGCATCTTGCCTTTATATCGGAATGTTTGGAATGTTGGTTTGTCTATTCGCATTTAGCTTAGCTTCTTCCTTATAAATTCATATTTCAGTTTACGATAAGTACTTGGATACCACGACTACGTTAAATAAAACGATTCAAGGCTTGTCCGTAAAATATATCCTCGCTTCATAGTGTGTCTTCATTTGCGAAACTCATAGTTGTCGTCGAAATTTTGCTTCGCTTGTGTCGGCCGCTACATAACGTGACCAATGAATTTGCAACTTTGTATATTAAGAGGTTTTTGTGCTGATGCATGGAGGAGGCCAGATTGACCATTAAAGCCAATCTCCCTCCAGAAAACTGGATAAACATGCAATAAAGTATTTGATGATTTGTGTTAGACCCGAAATAGCCTAGTTATTTTATTTCTTATTTCATTGGAGAGGTGGCACTTCTTTCACTTAAAACTGAGCATAAAGTGAACTTTGAATAACATGAGAAGAAAAAGATTTCTAGCCCCCTGCTATGTAGTTCATGCCCTTAAACACAAAAATGGAGTAAAGGATGATAAAATTTGTTGTTGAAATGAATTTCTCCCCTTGTTAGAAATATATTTTCGATATTCGCCCTCTTCAAATAAATCTTCCTAACATATCAGTTCTGTACAATTAAACAATAATGGGCCATGAGCATATTGAAATATCATTTTTCAACTTCATTTGAAAAGTATCTTTACCATTTTAAAAGAAATTTAATATTAAAAAAAGTATTATGTCTACTTGTTTTTTCTATGTGACAGAGATTATGTATGCATGTCAATTGTGATTACTTTGTAGAATCTCTAGTAGATGATGATAATATTTTGCTCATCTCAAACATTTCAAATACCTATGCATCCCTATTGCAACTGAGTAATTTCCTTGAGATCTGGATGGTCCTGATTGGATGATTCTTTTGTTTTTGTTACAACCACTTTGATATCATCTTAATAGCCCGTTATCAAATTACCCTTGGCCTCTTTTTCAAAACGAGGCCTGGTGCTCAAACATTCTTGTGAAAATGAGTTAAATTTGCATGTGAATGAAAACTTGTAATCATATGAAAGAATGAGAGCCAGGACTCGTTTTGAAAATGAGGCCAAGGGTAATTCGGAAATGGGCTATTTGTTACCATCTTCATTTGTTACCAACTTCATTTATTTTCATGATCTTCATTTGTTACCATCTTAATTTGTTTCCGTATTCATTTGTTAGCGTATTCATTTGTTACCGTATTCATTTGTTACCATCTTCATTTGTTACCATCTTCATTTGTTACCATCTTCATTTGTTACCATCTTCATTTGTTACCATCTTCATTAGTTACCATCTTCATTTGTTACCATCTTCATTTGTTACCATCTTCATTTGTTACCAACTTCATTTATTTTCATGATCTTCATTTGTTACCATCTTAATTTGTTTCCGTATTCATTTTTTAGCGTATTCATTTGTTGCCGTATTCATTTGTTAGCGTATTCATTTGTTACCGTATTCATTTGATACCGTATTCATTTGTTACCATCTTCATTTCTCACCATCTTCATTTGTCACCATCTTCATTTGTCACCATCTTCATTTGTCACCATCTTCATTTGTTACCATCTTCATTTGTTACCATCTTCATTTGTTACCATCTTCATTTGTTACCATCTTCATTTGTTACCATCTTCATTTGTTACCATCTTCATTTGTTACCATCTTCATTTGTTACCATCTTCATTTGTTACCATCTTCATTTGTTACCATCTTCATTTGTTACCATCTTCATTTGTTACCATCTTCATTTGTTACCATCTTCATTTGTTACCATCTTCATTTGTTACCATCTTCATTTGTTACCATCTTCATTTGTTACTGTATTCATTTGTTACCATCTTCATTTGTTACCATCTTTATTTGTTTCCATCTTCATTTACACGTGTATCATCATAGCGTTTAAGCATTACGTATCGACATTCCTATCCTAGCAGTATGCAGGAAGTTAGTCCCCATGGACCTAGTTAAGCAGTCCAGCCTGCCATCAGTCTTCTATAGCTCAGTGGCAGAGCATCTAAAGTACTGATTGGAAGGTCGAAAGCTCGACTACTATTGGAATCTCTCGGAGCTCTTTTTCTCTGGATAAACCTGTTTCATTTACTGTTTAGCATCCTTTTAAACTGCTTTGATGTGGAACAACGTTAACTTAAAGTTAATTTGATTGATTGCATAACAACACTAGTTTGGTTTTATCAGTACTCTGATCTGGGAAGGGTATTGATGGTACCTAAAGTGTACATATTTTAGTCCTTATAAAAAAAAAAAAAAGTACATAAACTAGCAAGGAATTGAAACGTCAAGAATGGATCGTGTGTTATC
>NC_142522.1:25862953-25870453 GCF_964205215.1 Stylophora pistillata
TGTTAATTTGGTTAGGCAGGGGACGTTAAAGAACCCACTCATGAGATTACTGCGATGTGGTCTGGCCTGTTTACTGAGAATGGAGGGGGGCGGGGATCTGGCCTTGTTATTGTTGACGTGGGATCCACTGTAATTGGCTAAGACTGTAGTGGTCTCCCTGCCTAAGATAATTAGGCGAAATAAATAAATAAATAAAAAGCGGACTTAGCAGCACCCCTTATACATGCCAAAATACTTACGAAGTAATTATGGTAGGGTTTACGATGGAGGATTTTCTATTCTACTCAAAGGATAGATCACCATTTTCTTCAAACTGAGGAAAACAAATTCAGGCCAGCCCACTCCTTGACAAAACAAAGATGATTAAGTCGTCTTGAACACTTAGCTCGTGATGATGGAATTGTGATGAACAAGTACCAAGGATTTCTGTCTTTGATTTTTAAGAAAATATTCTGACTTGATCCCAATTCCGAATCCTTCGACCCTGATCGAGATTCTCCAGCTAGACTAGTTATGACTGTATTCGTAAAGAAAGAAAGACAATACCTTCACAGTTTATACCTGGGAGTCCAGCTGGGCAAACACAACGAAAACCTCTATTCGTAAATCCAGCTTGACAAGTACCTCCATTAGAGCATGGGTTGCTATCGCAAGGATTCTGTTAAAAGTTGTTTATTAATTAAATGATAGCTCAAATGTCAACGTAATCAATGCAAACGTATCAATAACTCCTTTGTCACTATCATTGAAAGAAGAAAAAATTCGGATTGGATAATTGCACTCCGCTCGTATATTCAATGAACATCTAAATTATACCTGAACCAATAAAAATAGAAATTAAAATCGTGTATATTGACTTCTGGCTGATGGAAATTTGCCAATGTAAAATATTGCCCTTAAAAAAAGTTTCGCACAGTCACTGTGCTTCATTAATATGTAAACAGTGGCAAACTTTTGCGTTTGACACAATAAAAGTCGATGTGCGCATCTTTTTAATCTGGTATGCGGTTCTTATTTTTGCGTTTAGTTCAGTTTTGAAAACGTCATTTTAACTTCTACATCTTAAAATGATGCAGTTATATTAGGTGTAGATTTGGAAAATTTTTACACTGATACCATTTTTTAAAAACTTCAGCCGTGACATGGAGATGATACATGCCGTTTCCAATTATTGTCTCACGTTTATCAGTCATAATCGGTTTTGTAACAGTTTTCTCATCCATTTTATTTCCTTTTGTCTTTCTTGTTTTTTTTTTCTATTTTTATTTATTCTTTTTTATCATTATTGTTTTTCTTTTTGGCGTGTTTGAGCTGCACTGTTTTAGCAACAAAGATAGGGTCGTCTCGGGAACAGCTCGACAGAGTTTTCCATTCTTAAAACCTAAATGAATGTCAACTTAGCTTTGCACGCAAAGAAAAAAAAAAGAGAGAGAGATAATAAACTCCAATCTAGTGATTTAAATTCTCATTTACCTCAATAGCCTGGTAGTAACTGTCGGCTATTTCCTGAAGGAAATTCAGTTGGTCTATATTAGCTGTGGCGTTATTCAATTCGCATTTGTATTTCTCTCCATAAGAAGGCCTAAAATTGATGGACGCACAGTCAGGCTCCCAATAACACAACACGAGGCACTCCTCCTTGTAAGGTAGTTCCAAACTCCTTATCACGTGACCCGTAATCACTTTGTTTGGCATTGGTTCCATGAATAAAATGTCGCGGCAATCGCCACCTGTTTAAGAACAACGAAAGTTTCAGGGATACCTGAATTTTTTATTTTTACTTTCCATTGCTTGTAAGGATTCTTTGTCATTAACTACAAAATCACAATTCCTGGTTGAAATTGTACCAAGATTTAAGCAATTTTATAGGTGAAGCCTTTGCTTCTCCTTATCTTTTAGCAAATATCAGGAGCGCATAATAGCTCTGGGAAATATGCAAGGGAAGGGAGAGGCTAATTGAAGAGGAATTGTTTAAATTTGGTGACACTTTTATTGAAACTTTCGCGAATTAAGGTGCATCCAATTTATAATTCAGTGAGCTCAGATGGCCGAGCATTATGTTATCTGTTCATCTTCAAGTCGGAAGACTTAGTCAGTTCACATATTTTTTTTTTTTTGTTTTGTTTTTTGTTTTTTTTTACGCTTTTTTTCGTTAATTCAGTTGAAGACCTGCCGAAAATACTTTATTAGCACTTTAACTCTAACGAGGTTCTGCTTCGATTCTGCTACGATCCACGAATTGAAAACTTACTTCCAAAACACTAGAAAGAAAAAAGTTTTTGCAAGAGCATGGTTGAATGCCCTTGGTGAATCTATTCTGCATCATCAAGAGCCCAAATTATGTTTGTACTCATTTGCTAATTAACACCGGCAATCGTTCGGTATCCTCGTCATTTGTTGGATCTATTATCAATGATATAGCATATATTTTGTTTTAATTTATTTCCGTTACTTCCCATGTAAACACTTAAACAGCAGACTGACACACTGTCCCCCTCATTGGAATTGAGGATTTTTTTACCTGACAGAGTACAAAAACATTTTTGACCCATCATCTCTGTGGAAGCGGGACTGAAGGAAAAGCGATTTTACGACAGAGTCCAAAGCTTTAAAAAACTACGATATTTTCGGGAGAAATTCAAACTTCATGCCAAGGTCTACAAGAACAAAACTACGCTAAGGGAATATTCCATAAATGTCGCTATTTTCGCGCTTCGAAATAACCTCGGCGTGTTGTTAGTAAGAGGAAGTTGGCATTACTTATTTATGATTGTAAAGATTGATAAAAGAAAAAAATTATAATTTTCTAACACGTAAAGTAGAGGTACCACAGCCTTATACAGGCTTTATTATTTTATCGTGCAATGTTTTAAAATGATCAAAAACTTCGGTTTCCTTGCCTTGTATTTTTATGTAGTATTTTTTCACAGTACTAGATCTTTCTCGAACTTCTCTTATACACCTGCAGTCACGACTGAGGTAGATACGGGATCTCAACTTTCTGTTTATTGAAGGCTCGGAAGAGACGGAAAGAACGCAAATCTTAGTATTCCTTAGAAACTTGAAATATGACAAATTCTTCTGACTGGAATTTGCAAAATTCTGCTTTGGAGTCGGGTTGCACAATTACATGAACGTGCGCGAGTTCCAATATCAATCCACTCTTCTCTAGACAAAAATGAGAGATTTGTCATCAGGGAAAACTGAAATCGAATCCTCTTAGAAACCACGGACACGATTCAAGAGTAAGCATTACAAATTTCAAGTCAACAAACTTGACTCGCATTATCCGTGAAATAAAGGTCCATGCCTATTCACAGAGGTCTTTAAATAAACAGCTTATATTTTTTTCTTCAAATAGAAAATCTAAAATTAAATTTTATCTGCTGAAATAACCTGAGGGAGAGCAAATTTTGTAACGTTACCAAGTTAAGGATGCTTTCCTGTCTTGGTATTTTTTCCTTGTGACGGTAAAGAATTGAGTGCGGTCTTAAGTTCAAAGGGCTATGTTGTTGAACGATCCATAGAAAGCAGAAGTCGATGCTATCTTTTTTACTCTCTTTGGATATAAACAGATACCAGGGCTATTTCACATACGAATTGTCCAACCATGTTTGAACAGAATATCGAATGGTCGTAAAATGAGGCTTTCGTTCTTTTTGAACGAATGCGAGTTTCTCCGCTTATAAATAGGGTAATGAACACAGCATTCGTACTGAGATGCTTAATGTATTAAGTTACTAAAGGTCGCTGCTTTCTTATGAGAACACTCACCTGCGTCAGCGAAAACCGGTGGCAAACTGGTTCCAAGCAAAATGATGAGGGTCAATGAGAGAGGTGAACAAGCACACTTGCAACATATCATCCTTGAAGAAATATCTCAATTGTTCGCGTAGTAAAAACAGTATGCTGGAAAAACACGACAACTCCTGTTAAAAATTCAATCATTGTGTGTGTGACATAATACAATACAATACATTTATTAGTAATTCTAAAAAGGGATTTTCAATACTAAATTATTAAATCCTAATGAATGGACATAATAGTGACAGAATAAATTATAAAAATATAAAACTATAAAACTATTAGGAATTAAATTCAAATTATTTTATCATTTAATGGGCCCACAGTTCCTTTCGAGCTGAGCGTTTGAAACTGGTTATGTTCGTACGATTTTTAGTGTCATGACTTAAGGTGGCTCGTACCGGTTTTCATCTTTTTGATGGTTTGTAACTTTGAAAGAATACAACAGAAAGACTGTCCAAGGCCAGTTGAACACTTTTACGGGGTTGAATTACATAATCATTGGTTATCCAAAAATAAGTGTCATTTCGTTACTAGAAGTTTCCATGACAACGCTTTCATAGGCTTATTCAGACGCATTTTTGAGCTTGTGGCTTAAATAATTCGAAAACTAACCCGGTGACCCCCTGATTTTTTTCAGAGATTGCTTTTGGCACTTGAAAAGGAAAATGCACAAAGATTTTTAAAAAATTCTACGGAGAGGAATTTCAGAAAATCTACAAAAAGGACAATTTTCACACATCGCAAATTTCCTTCCGTAGAATTTTCTAGTTTTTTTTCTGATGATTCCTTTCGACATTATTATCATATTGGAACAATAAAAAGAAGGGGTCACCGGACTTGTTTTCATGCAGTAGCTTTCGTGAGTTTAGCAATTTCCACGCGCGTTCTCGCGCATTTAAAAATCTGGATTCCATAAGATCGACATCTGGCCCCGGTTGTTCGAAGGACGGATAACGCTATACACTGGATAAATCTCTATCCGGTGGATAGCGCTGTACGTTCTGGTAACACTTATCCGCTGGATAGCGATTTATCCGTTGGATAGCGTTATCCGCCCTTTGAACAACCGGAGCCTGCTCAAGATCTGTTTTAGCTACCGCTGACAATTGCGTGTGCTCGCGCGAGCACCTACGATCTGATGTTTACAGACGTTTACTGCTAAGAAAATCATTAAACAGCCGTCAAAGACAGCCTCCCGAGCTCCTCTTAAAAATCCTACACATGAATTCTGGCTATATCATATTATTTTCCTTGAAGTTTCAAAGTCTTCTTCCACTTCAGGTAGATTATCCTTCACTTGAGTTCTTCTTTTTTCGCCGTCGCAAGATTTCATATCGGTTGAATATTTATTTTAAATGTGAAGTGAAGCAACCTTTACTTCTCCGAAAATCGTCTTCGTTATCTTAGTTTCTATCTCCTGTATTCACAGTGGCCGCTCAACACATCATTAACAAGCTCTTAGGTAAACTTCTCACAAAGGTAGAAAAAATTCCACGCGCCGCCATCTTTGTTTTGAATTTTCATCTTTTGATCCCGCGCTTCTTTCGCACGTTTCTCTCGCGCGCGTCACGCAAGAGTGACCTGTTCCCCGCGCGAGGAAACTGGTACGAGCCACCTTAAGTTGTTCCAACACCGAATCTAAATAGGGAGTTTAAGCAAATCACTACGGCTGGCGCTGCTACGGCTGGCGCTGCTACGGCTATCGTGGTTGACGAGGCTTGGGGAGAGTACGTCGCCGTAGCCCGCCAAAATTCAACTTTAAGCAACGCGAACTACAAACCTAGTACGGCTGAGAAGTTTAAAACCAATAAATTAAGCGTCTTCGCGGTACTTTTTGCACGTCTAAAAAGTCAAAATGACTTCGTTCAAAGGGACGAGGGATTCCAACGTTTGGAAAAAAAATTGTAAGCGATCCCGTGCACAGTGAATGAGTGAATTCAAATATTTAAGCTTACGTGTTGTAAAATTGCCAGTTTGGAGCTTATAAACACCAATGCAAAGTTTCTACACGGTCCCTCGTAACTCTCGTCATTACTCGGCTTCAGCTATTTGAATTTCAAGTAGTCTTTGAGGTTTTAAAAGGAAAAGTTAGACTTTCTACTAACGCATTTCTCCTTGCGTTCGCTGCGTTCTCCATGTGCACACTGCTTCGATCCTTCGACAAACCCGGCTGCAAAAATAAAGGCAGATTCACTCGGTAAGGGACAGCAAGCTTGATAAATATTCCCGATAAGTTATTTTTAAAGATGTTAAGTGTATTGCAATAGTTAAAATTGCTCAGGAGAATGTGTACAGCGAAGAAAGAAGCGAGATAAGTTCACGTACCACAGACTACGCCGAAACCTTCCCACTCGCGTAGAAGGATTTCCCGCTACGGCTAGATGGGTACCACTGACATTCGCAATGACTCGTTTCTGGACAATTTTACTTCTGGTAGCCGTAGCAGCGCCATCCGTAGTGATTTGCTTAAACTCCCTAATATGGCGAATGGCGCGGAGAGATTGGGCCTTGCGTCACGCGTAAACGAGGCTGGTCAGTCGTCAGCATTGCAAACACATATGTTTATATCCGTCGAACTAGTTTTTATACGAAGCTTTTTATTGATTTATATCGAGATTGTACCTCGTTCAAACTATGCTTTCACACTACTGCGTTGTAGGTTGCACTCAGAGAGGTTACAAGTCGGGAAAAGGCGAAAAAGTTTCGTTTTTCAACTTCCCAGAGGAGCGTTCAAGGAGAAAATCGTGGATCTACATCTACATCTACATTTATTAGTCTTGCAAAGGGGGGCCATCACGCAAGACATAAAATAACAATAATAATTAACAAAATGAGATAAAAAATGTAAAATTAAATGATATATATACATATGTTAAAGGTTAAATTCCCCTAGTTGCATCTTTAAAATTAATTAATTTATCAATTCCTAAAACACTATTTGGTAAGGAGTTCCAGTCTTTGATTGTTCTACAATAAAATGAATTCTTATACGTTTCGGTGTTCGGTTTTATTTCTATGTATTTTTCCTTATGATATGATCTTAATTGACGGTTTTTCTTCTTGATATAATTTGGGAGTTCCATCTGGACTTCGCCATGGAGAATCTCGTAGAACATGGTTAAACGTGCAGACTTTCTTCTTTTCTGTAATGGAGGCCAGTCCAAATCATTTAGAAGATTTCATACAGTCCCTGGTTTACGCTCCCAACAATTTTTTACAAAACGTGCAGATCTTTTTTGAACAGCTTCAATTTGATTTATGTGTTTGTCCTTCCACGGGTCCCAGACTGTGCTTGCATACTCGAGATGCGGTCGAACTAAGGATTTATATGACAGTTCTTTGATAGATTCAGGACATTTTCCAAGATTCCTTTTTAAGAAACCCAAAGTTCTGTTTGCCTTATTAGTCTTCATATCAATATGATGACTCCAGTCTAGTGAACTTGACAATTCCACCCCAAGGTACGGATAATGTGACGCAGACTCCAAAGTATGACCCATTAGCTTGTAATCGAAAATTATTGGATGAGATTTCCTGGTAACTCTCATAACAAAACATTTGTTGGGGTTAAATTTCTTGAGCCATTTTTTTGCCCATTGTTCGATTGTAGAAAGATCAAGTTGGAGTTGACCAGCGTCCAGAGTCGACTCAATGATACTATAGAGGATGGTATCATCAGCAAATAATCGTATG